>NC_135523.1:9550000-9577500 GCF_051989575.1 Stigmatopora nigra
TCCAGATATATGGTTTGTTGGTCCAATATGGCTCTTTCAACTTTTTCGATTGCCGGACCCTTGCCTAGAGTGTGAGGTTTTCAGGTCGAGCTCACACTGTTCTCCCCTGTCGCACACGGTGACCACTACCCCACCCGGGCTGCTGTTTAGTCCCCCTACTGTGCTCTGACCTCGGGTCTGGAATCATGGAGTTGCAGATGCCTTCTTGCCAATGGGAGGCCAACATGTCTTAGGAGTTAGCCAATGGAAAAGTAATTATATCTAAACAATTGCGAAACACAGGATGTAACAAGTGTTTTTTAAATTTTTGAGATTTCATGTTTCTTGATTTTTTTTTCGTATCTAGAGACAAACGTTTTCCCATTGGGGCTTTTCGTAGCCTAAATATTTAATTTGTAGAGATGTTCGTAAGTACAGGTTTCGCGGAATTCGGAAACCAAAACTTGAATGTGAGCTTATGAAACCTTTGACTTCATA
This sequence comes from Stigmatopora nigra, assembly GCF_051989575.1. Lineage (NCBI taxonomy): Eukaryota > Metazoa > Chordata > Actinopteri > Syngnathiformes > Syngnathidae > Stigmatopora > Stigmatopora nigra. The sequence continues at coordinate 9,550,478 of NC_135523.1, forward strand.
GAAAGAAAAAGATGCTAGAGAGAAATGTATTATTTATGGTGGCCAATTGCATCTTGGTATTCTCAAGTGAAAACTGATAACACGGTGTGCCAGAAAACAATTTTCAAAAAGACCGAAAAGATGATCATGTTTTAAAGAAAGGCTTTTAAAAAAAGAAGCTATTTCTGGTTATTTCAACTGTCAGTTTCCACTATGACAAGAAACATTTCTAATTAAGAACAGGTGGCAAGGCAAGAAAAAATGTTACAAATGCCATGGTGGAGGATTGTGTGAATGGTTAAAAAAAAGAAGAAAAAAACCTTACAATGACTGCCGGATAAATTTCTTGCAAGTGGTATCAGTATGCATAGTTCAGCAATTCAATGCACTTTATAGAAAGGGCAGCTGTATGTTCAAATGATGCACAATGATTTTCTGCACACAGGCCACAACAGGACTATCGTATTTGATAGCACATCTGAATAATCAGCTTCATTGTACCAAGGGTATAGAATAAGAACAGTAGAGGCAGAGTGATGAAAGAACAGTGCGTTGCGAGAAAAGCACTAGCCATCCTCAGTAAAATTTGGGGTTCTATCAGAGCACTGGCTTTGGTTAAAAAAATGGAGGGGGGGTTTGATGGATTCCACTCAATATCAAGAGTCTTGAGAATGTTTGACAAACTCTTGTACAGAAGCCACAAAGTGTTGAAGGATGACAGTACGTCACTTAATATTGATCTAAATATTGGTGCTTATAATCGGTCGATCTATACATATGACCACATCGCGCTGACACACGAAATAAAATGTGAATATGAATGAAAAAGAAGCCACACATCTTTAACACAAGACTAATATATACCTGATTTTCACGAGTATAAAGCACACATAAAAGTCTTAAATTTTCACTAAAATAGACAGGGAGCCCTATAATCCAGAGCGCAATACTAAAAATGTTGTCAAAATAAAATAAATAAGTCGCTAGGACAACTACGGCAAAGTCTACTATTTTCCCGTAGAAAAAGTACTGCACAGTGACTGCAGGGATATAGCGTTCTTTTTCTCAATACACCCAGTATGACGGCGAGCACACTAATTTGGTGCTCGCCGTCATCTCGGCTGTATATACAAAAGAAATCCTGCCGCTAGATATTGGCGTCAACAGAGCATTCAAAGCTAGACTGCAAACTATATACTATTTTGATATACGATCATACAGCAGACGCGAGAAGCTGCTCATGAAAACATAATGGGCACTGTCTTTCTGGTCGCAACTCCCTCGTGTAATGTCGCTACGAGCATTGAGCAGAATGAGCATTTTTTCAGTGTTTTTTTCCCGTTAGTCAGTGCGCACGGCACGTTTTGGCCTATTCGCTAATAGGAGAGGAGTACTACTTCCCGGGCAAGTTGGCAAATGGCCGTGCATTATCCTATTGTGAAGACTTTTGTGTCCATCATAATTGGAATATTTTGAAGGGTTAGAGCAGTGATTTTCAACCACTGTGCCGTGGCACACTAGTGTGCCGTGAGAGATCGTCAGGTGTGCCGTGAGAAAATATCCAATATCCTTTTTTTTTTAAATTAACATTTATTAATAGTTTTCTGCAAATATGATGTAATTGTCCAGTGTCCGTGCTGTAGTAAATATACTATACAGAGTGTCATTTTGTAAAATTTTTGGTTAGTGGTGTGCCACAAATTTTTCCAATGTAAAAAATGTGCCGTGGCTCAAAAAAGGTTGAAAAACACTGGGTTAGAGGGTAGACAAAAGCAAACAACACTCGATAGGTTGCACCTGAAAGTCAGGGTGGAGGCGGGAAAATAGAGCCAACGGAAAAGAAAAGTATATAAATTTAAAACTAAAATAGAATTGAATCTTGTGTGAGGTTAGATTAAATTTATTTTTGAGTTTCTGTATCGTAATCCAAGATCATTTAAATTTGTTTTCAAACACAGAACTTTGCTACTCTGGTCTAGCTTGTCTCAATTAAGGAGATGACTAAGTCTAAGCAAAGTTCAGAGCAAAGCAAGGTATTCTAACACAAGTTAATTCAAGCAGAGCAAACTTAAGAGGCAAGCAATAATCTCTACTATAAAAGCAATGTAACAAAACAACCCAAAAAACATCTTAATATTGGCTTAAATAAGGTGTCAGTATTGATTATGATCATCTTGAATTTTTAGATCCTATCAGCTTTGCATAAAACCTAAGGCTTGTCTTACTTTAATGACTTGTCAATGTCAGTGTTGTGTTTGTGGAATGTGCCCAACCGAAATGGCTACTCACCAATTTGCTGTGGTGGTATTTGCAATAACCACAGTATTTCACGTTGTCTGCATCTGACCCTTGTTCCTCACACAGCAATCCTGCAAACTGGGCACTATGGCAGGAAAAATACAATAAATGTATGTGAAAAGCAGGAAACTTCCCCAACCTGCTAGTATAATCAATCTTTAAAACTATGACGTGATAGCAGTGATGGTCCTTTGGTCAGTGAGGCAAGTCTGAAGAGAGGGAATCTCACCATGTGACATGGAAGGCCTGCCTGCAGCCATGTTTATTACAAGTCATACACGCTCCAGTGGCCGCTTTACTCTCTCTGCCCTGGTCCTCACAGATATAGCAAGTCTGTAAAACATGTCAGAGGAACACACAGACAGATTTAATAGAACCAAACAAAAAGGTAAGAAAGACCATAAAATTTGAAAGTAAATGCCCTTAAATTAAATATATAAACCTGCAGTTAATGAACCTACACTAGCAGTAAAAAGTTTTGAGAAACTGGGTGATTCTACTGAATAGTGAATTGTCTCAAAGCATGTGTCTTCTGGTGTACTGCATTTGAAATCCATTATGGTGGTGTTGAGAATGAGAATTCTAATGTTAATGAAAACGACTAGAACCAACGAGTCAAATAGAAAAAAGACTATAAGCAGAACTGGCTTTCAAAGGCCACATTGTCCAAAGGCACAAACTTCTGATGTTCTGACAATGCGTCTGACAATTGTGTGCATTGTCTGAAGTGGACTAGGTGCTTTAATTATATTTTTCTACAATGTTACACAATACGTTAAAAATGGCCAGAATGTTCCTTTTAAACCTATACGAATAGGTTTCGCTTGCCACAGCAAACAGCCTGATTTGAAGCAGAATTAACATAGCTCCGCCAACTATGCAGAGGAAATATCAGAAGATAAGAGCCGATGATAATATTAATCAGTGCATCTCGCGCAAATTCTCGTACATTTAGAGTCTATGATAGTAAGCTTTGCTATGTTTAATTAGTGGAGTAAATTACAATAAATGTATGCATTTGGATTGCTTAGCAGCTCTGTGCCTCACTGTCCAAGAACCAGGAAAAAAATGCTAATTATATTGTATTACGCACACTGTCTGCATGTAGGAAGCACAAACGGTACTTGTATAGTAATGTGCAGTCTAAAGTCACACCATCCATGAATTGAAATATGCTCATTTGCAGAGTGGTTTGATGTCCAAAAGGTATTGGTATCAAATCTGTTGGGTCAAACATATGCATACAGCAACACGAATGATAAATTTTGGTGGGTTAGAAAGTTGTGTCAGTGAAATTAGCTTCATTGCATGGACTTTTAACTTCTTGTGAATGATAATGAGTGACTACAAGTGGTGACTTCTCTGAGGCCATTTAAATACGGCTCATTAGATTCAAACGACCACAAACGATACAATGGGAAAGTCAAGACTTTTTTCTGTTCCCCCATAATAAAGTAATAAAAGAATCAGACTTCATGAATGTTTTTGTGACAAATATCTGTTACAATCACTCAATCAGAGAAAAATCAGAGTTATAGAAATAACTGGAAAGGAGAGCCATGACATTATGTTCTTCACAAGTGTATATAAACTTCTGACCACAACTGTAAATACACATACATATATACATGTATACCTATACATATGTATATGTACATATACAGTATTTTCACACCTATAGGGTGCACATAAAATTCTATTTTTTCTCTAAAATGGTCGATGCGCCCAAAGAGTCGGTGCGTTATATCTGTGCACTTTGTCTGTGCACTAAACTACATTTTTGTATGGCCCTGATCGCTTCAGTGACTAGTTTTATTTCTTGTCGACACACTACTTATTGCGATCAACCCAGCAGAGATTCACCCTAAAAATAGCCTCCTCGCACATTCCAAGCATTACGGTAAATCCATTCGCAACATCCCAGGGGAGTGGCAAGGCATTTGACTTCTGTGTGCTCTCAGCGGTTTCAACCCTCAAAAACACTCAACACTTAAAGAAACAGCATATCAGAGCTATACAGAGGAAATGCCCGGCGTGAATGACAACACAATGCGGGTGTGAACACTTGGAAAATGGACTGAAGCCATGGATCGAACACAATTTAACAGCTTTGCTAACGGATTGCTAACAGATGGCCAACAATGTAGTTTGGGGCAGGCAGCGTCGCACGAGTTGCGTGATGATTTGGAATAAATTTTCGTTGCCGATATAACAGCAAGGAGAATCAAAAGCTTGGGAGCGATGCATGTCGCGAGTTACAATGGATTGTGGATGATTGGGCTCAAGTGTCAGCCAGCACTGTCCGAGCTTGAGCCAAAGCTGGAATCAAGTTCCCGGAATACACAACTTGACCGACAGTGGAGACTAGCATGTTAAACGCCAAACTCTTTGTATCAGGGTGTACCTTTGACATCAATAAAGCATTATCAAATTTAGTTTTGCGCGTGGTGTCTTTAAAGAAAACACGCTAGTGCCAAGCCTAAGATACACTAGCAGCTAGCATAACATAGCAGCTAGCATAACATAGCAGCTAGCATAACATACGCTAGCGGATAGCATAATATATGCTAGTGACTAGCATAACATAGGTATGCTAGTGGCTAGCATAACATAAGTATGCTAGTGGCTAGCATAACATATGCTAGCCTAGTGTCATGCTAGCGCCCTTTCAGACTAGGCATATTGACAAAAAACTTAAATTATACCCGCAAATGAGAATGAGCCATATCACACGGTGCGTTTTATGTGTGAAAAAACGGTACATATTCATATATGTTTGTAAGGATTTGGGTATAATTGTTACCTTGTTATAACGATCATGGGGCACAGACTGGAGCACAATAGGCTCCATAGTTGAGACATTCGCAAACTCGACCTCAGGGATGTAAAGGGCACACACCACATGGGCCCAGCCTGCAAGCACAATAAAAAAAAGACAAATTGCTTAATTGGATCACAACCAACATATATACACCAAGCTATTTATAATTGCTTGCTATACCACGAGCAAGGGGCAACTTACAAGGTGGAAAATCAATGTACCCAACAGAATACCCTAAATTTGAGCTTCTCCAAGATGGACAGAAACTGCCGAGTCAATTATCAGGGCTGATATTTAGACATTTGCGTATTTCAATATCTGCATTTTTTGGCCAGCATAATGTCAACTCTGTACGATGCAGGGTTTGGACAAAAGTAGTGTCAGCATGTTCACATGAAACATCCACCGATCCATAAATCACGCTTTACCTATTCCTGCTCCCCAAAACACTTTTCACTGTTGTGAGGGAGAGACTCGGCGAGACACGATGGTGCTGGACGCGATGACCCAAGACGCCTTTCCACGTCATTTACAAACGTAATTTGGGGAATAATTTATGCCAGCAAGTTTCCAGGTGCGCAAACATCCATCCGTACATCACGCTTTAAAAGGATTAGAGAATAGATAAAGCGTGATTTGTTTTATAACTCCCGTCGCGACCAAAAAAAGTGTTTCGGGGAGCACCTGGAAACTCGCTGGCGGACCAATTAGCCATGCGGTATGTTTGGGGCACATCATGTAAAAGCAATGATTCATACATCAACTCTGCTTTCAACTGTAACAAATACAAGTTGAGCTTACACACTTGGAGAAGGTGAAGAAATTCAATCAACCTTGATCTGACAGCCTTTTCTGGCCACCATAAACCTCCGTTGCATGGTTTGGACAAACGTAGCGAGAGAATCTTAACAAACACACACACGCACACGCACTCATACACCTATAAATCATGCTTTATGTGAATTATAGATAAACAGAGAGAGAGCGCAAGAGAGAGTGAGAGATTAATGCCAATATAACCCCTTAAGCCTCTGTTGCCTTGTTGCCATACAAATAATGCTGAATTGTACATTAAAAAAATACATGGAGCCGCCTCGTGGTGTAGAAGTTCGTTTGCCCTTGCTTGATTCCCATTGGTGGCAGTATGATTGAGAATGTGGGTGGGCGTTTGTCTCTCTGTGTGCCCTATGGCTGACTGGTGACCAGTCTAGGTTGTACTCTGCCTTTCACCCCGAAGTCAAGCTGGGTTGGGCTCCAGCAACCCCACAACCCTTTCGAGGATGCCCGGTATGGAAGATTAATCGATGACTAACATACGTCAACATAAATTGTAAGAATACAAAAAGAATGTGGTTCTAAATGTAGAAAATATTTTAAATTCAGGGATAGAATAGAAAATTTGGATTTGGTCATTCCTTTAGTATATATATATTTGCGTGATTCAATAAAGTTCTATGAAGTTCAGGGCTTGCATAATTAATTTTTTACACTTTTACTGCAAATGTACATCAGGTCCAAATATCGATTATTGGCCTTTGTTAACTACGGATAATCAGAATCTTTCCTGAAAACCCCATTTCAGTCGATCACTAAACTGAAAACACCACCATTGCCAAGCGGACTATTTTTAGTCTCACAAAAAGAAAACATGTAAATTTAACTCACACATGGACATTAGCAAAAAATAAAATAAAAAAAAGATTGGGATGAACTTAATAAATTTGTATCAATTTTGCAACGTTTTCATTTCTCATTTGATTTCATTCTGTCCTCAAATAAGGACACTGGTTTAAGGACATTTTCAATAAGGCTGCTCTTTGAACTGGTACGAGGCATTTAAAAGAAAAAGTACGGAAACACCAGGGAGAATTCACTTGCATCTTTTAGTGGATCTGATTTGTGTTGTCCTCCATTTACTAATCGCTCATTTTGGGTTGTTATTGTCCTATCGCCCATGTTCTATGTGGTCGGGTAGTGTAATTGCAGTTTAAAATTGTCGAATTTTTATCAAAAGTTTTCAATATTATCATTGACAAAAATTACTTCACAATAACTATCATTTTATCGCCCAGCTTTACCTCCCAACAAAGAAAATGTTATTTGAGATTTTCCAATTCTGTTTTTGTGAAGTCCTTGAGATTATTTTGAAGATGTAGAACTGTATAAAATAAATTTGACTTGACTGATGCCACCAAAAGTTTTTAATTGCATGTATCTTGGTAAATTTATCAAACCTAATGGGCACCGAGGATTGGCAGAGAAAGTTAAGTGGGAGGTCAAAGGGAAGTAAGAGACTTCTGCCACGTTGGAAGTGTCTTGACTTTCCACCCACAAAGGAAACAAAAACAGGCTTAAACTTACAGTTGAACCCTTGAACTGCCTTTGACCTAGCAAGCAGTACAGAGGGAGTAAAGCATAGGGTGGGATAGGGAGAAGACAGTGGGTGTGAAATGGAGCATGTTGTTGTTTTGAGGTACCTCCAAGAATCTGGAAGAGGCCTATAAAACAGGACTATAAAAGTGGCAGTCTCGCTCCTCAAGCTAACAATTCCTAGTCACCATAAAACCCCTTTTGTGAAACTACGCAATGAAGAAGTCCAATTTGTTTAGACGGTGAACTGTTGTCAATATATTTGTGTTGTGGTTAAAATGTCATATCTGATAATAAAAATAAGATTTTGGTATGAATGCCATGTGAACTGTGACAGTAAATATGTCGTAAACAAAACACAACATGGCCTTTTACATTTTATGCCAAATATATAGAAAGGCATAAAAGATTGTTTCAAGGTGACCTACAGGTAGTGATGATGCCTAAAACCTTCCACAGAGTTGTTTTCATATTTCTTCATTATCTCCGTATGAAATACAAACGATGAAATGCAAACAATAGATATTAGTTTTGTGCAAATTTACTACAGTTAAGTTTTCTATTCTTTATGAATGTTGGTTTAAAATGTCCGCAGCCCAACAGATTGAGAAAGAGGAGATGACAGGACCAGATAATGAAAATGTAGGGGAAAGAGAGGTGGACAGGAAAAGGACACGACCGAGTGGGGTCGTGGGAAGGGTAAAATTAAGGAGAACGTAGTAAAACGGTGTATGTTAGTGTTGTCATGATGCCTCCCTGCAGGCCTGGACACAATCCCACAGCTGTGCCTCTCTCTAACTGATTCCACACACACACAGGAACACACGTACGCAAGCACAGAATATTTACATTCTCCACCAAACTGACCTCTCGGTGAACCTGGCAAGGAGACTCCTCACAAGCTATACACTATAAGCATTGTGGTCCACCCCCTCGTAAACATACAAACACACACGCATGCACATACAAAGGACAGACGCACTAGCGCAGTCACATCCCTTTAACTTGCCGCCGACACGGAATTTACAACACAAGAGGCAAAGTACAGATGTGAGTGTGAATATGTAAGTGTGTGTGATGCTGCATACCGCTATTGTCTGTCCTCTTCAGGGCGCCATCTTTGTGGGGACACAGTTCACATCTCTGCAGATAAATGAGAAAACCCCAGTTAGACAAGACTGTGATTAGAGTGATAGTCATTAAATGCGGAGTGACTGGTGTGTATGTGAAACGGCATGAGTAAAGTTTAGTGCGATGTGACGATCAACTTTGATGGCAACGATAACTTCTTTCTCCCAATTGTTTCTATTCCATGTTTAAATTCACACCTAACCTGCAAAAACAGTTGGGTAGTCTTCTATTGGAACGTCATGCGAGATTGAACGAAAGTTATCACTGACCAATTGTGATGAACAAATTAAGGTTTCAAATTAAGGTTTATTGTTTTGGTAGTTTGGATTTACTCTATAGGAGGCCTGTATATTTTAAGTGCCAGGTTTTGCTGGTGTTGCTTGGTATTCCAAAAATAAAAATGACAGTACTTTTAAAAAAAAAAATCTCAATTTCAGGTTGGGCAGCCGTTTGGCTTTAACTAGCCTGTGAAAAGTTGCTTGGAAGTAAGAATATAAAACCCCTTCAAACATTTGGAAAGTGCATGAACTAAAACAGCAGGATCAATGTTGTTATAGCCCACAAAACAGCAAAGATTTGTAAGCCATTTTTAGGTGCATACTTCATTAAAGAGTGCTTGGTGGACAATAAATCCCCGCTGTCCAGTAAAAAAGTGACCATGAAAAAACATGCTCAGCAGATATTGGTTCTCCTGGTTCTACCTATACATGTGATCCAACGTGCTCAGTATTGAAGTATACCAAGTTCAGGTACAGATCCTTTCTTGCTGATGATCATCATGTTTGCCTCAGATTTCCTTCCACCTTGAAACCTTCAGCCTGACCGGAGTCTATTATCATCTAACAATTGGACATATTCTTACCAGCTTTTGGAAACAATATAATTTACTTGTTTTCATGTAAAAACAAAATCAGTAAACAAAGTAAATTTCAACTTTTTAGCCCTCTGCAATATATTCAGCTTCTGATTTGGCCCATCGGAAAAAATAATTGCTTACCCCAGCTATACAGTCTTGTGTGAAGTCATCAGTGTTAGCCATTTGAACTCTGTTTCCAACCTGTATTTTTTCCTGCATCAACAACTACACTAAGTCCATCTATGCTTGAAACATGGTTAAGATTGTGAAGAAGACATTGTTTGTCCAGGTCAAATTAAGTTTAAACTTCTACTTCCATAGATGGGACACCGAAACAACGGAGCCTGGTTATATGCCCATAATCCTCTATCAATGCTCCTCACACATATTTAATTAGGCACATGACACTTGACAGTAATTGGTGCTGAGCGGATCTGCCAGAAGTAGTGCTTCAAATATGTTAATGACAAAATCATAGAAAAGTGTTCATCATATACATGTAGTTAATTTTGGAGCCGATTTGTTTCCTAGTCCCTGACATCTAATCAGAATCAAGCTTTTTTTTTAAACCACATTTATCAAGTATCGCAGCACTTTTGGCACAAACACCATCAGCAAGGACTAGCAGACTAGCTTGAGGTTGAAGCTTTTCACAAGCCGCAAATAATTTAATGTGTCATTACAATTTAAACTGAAAAATTTGAGAAAATTCAACATTTCCACATCACTAGTAATGTCTCATTGACTCACCTAAGTTTTTGTCTGAATAGATACACAGTATTAACATGCAAAAACGTGTTTCAAATGCTCTTTTGAATTAAAAAAAGAACACAGTAGTGAAATAAAGTAAAAAATAAAATGAGTAAAGACTAGATGAAAAGTGCAAGTCATACATTACATTAAAGTGAAAAATGACAATTTGTACAAATTACCATGGACAAAACAGTTGATCAATGTATTGAAGGATGCACATCACACATTTGCGAGACCTTTCATAATGGAAAAATGGTCATAGATAACACGTCACTGTTTTGAGCCCAGCAAAGTGTGACCTCAGTTATAGATACGGGCAGCAGCCCATACAATGAAAGACTTGAACACAAGTATAAAGAAGCTAAACCAAAATAGGCACACACACATTATAATTACAGTAATCCCTCGAATTTCATGGTTAATGTAGCGATTGCCGCAATTTCAGCTTTAACAAATATATAAATAAAAGATTGAGTTTATACACTTAGAGAAGGTGAAGAAATTCAATCACTCATCTATTAGGATCTTACATCCGTTTCTGGTCACCATAAAAAAAAAAATCTACTCGCTACGTTGCACGGTTTGGACAAACTTAGCGAGAGAATCTTAACATACAAACGCACACCACACCCACGAACCCATCCATAAATCACACTTTATAAGGATTACAGTGGTACCTTAAGATATGAGGTTAATCTGTTCTGGGACTGAACTCGTATGTCAATTTTCTCGTAACTCAAACGAACGTTTCCCATTGACATTAACTAAAAACAAATTAATTTGTTGCAACCCTTTGAAAAAACACCAAAAAAAGGATATTGGATTGGAAAAAAATGTTTTATTTCTTCTAATTGCCATCTATAAACAAAGTAACATAACTGGTGGTTTAATATTACTAAAATGTGATTAATATAACTAAAATTGGACAGATTTCGTGGAGGGTAGAGAGAGAGAAGGACAGAGGGGGGGCTGAGGGGCCGAGTGGGGGAGACTTTTTGCACCGGTGAATTGCGATATAAAATACGAATTTAAATTAACTTGGATTACGATGCAGACACACTCAAAAATAAGTTTATTCTTTTACTCGTATCTCGAAATGCTCGTATGTCGGGCCACTCCTATGTTGAGGTACCACTGAATAGACAAATGTCATGTAATTAAAAGAAAATCATAAAAATAACCTTCCAGAAGCTTTAAGCATAAATGAGTTGCTAGAAGAAAGAGAGACTCACCACACGGGCTGCTCGCTCTTGAGATTCACACTTTCTGCAAAACCACGGACCAGTGGGCACCTGTACAATGCCATAGCAGGCTGCAGAGAGAAGAGAACAAAGCACAATAAGGAAACAGAGTTACTCATTTTCACATACCCTGGCTCACACAACAAATAAAACAGGCCAATTTACTGATAACATATTATCATTCAGCACACATTCAATTTAAATTAAAAAGTACAAATGAATGATTTAATGGATTGACCAAAAGTACTACTATTGTTAACAATTTTAACAAATTTGAATGAATAAATAAAAATACCGAGTACATGTAATAACACTCTAATAGGGAGAAAAATGGCTTTCCCTGTCAGTGCTAGGATTATGTAGCCGTCTCCGTGCCGGGTATCAATCATACCACGGGCACTTGCTAGCATTGACGCTTTTGCGGCGAGCATGTTTCCTCTGTCAACACAATTGTGGATGTTTCAACCATTCGAACCATGGCAGTGGGGAAATAAGTGAGGGTGGTGTCCATAAAATAGATCTCCATTTACATAGATCTTTTTTTATCTCCTGATTTTTGGGTAGAAAATGGCAACAACATCCTTTTTCAAGGACACCAAGTGAGTGGTAACCACAGGGAATAAATACATATTTAAGATTGAGAATGCCGTCCGTATTGGTCCGGATGTCGAACTGTAGATTTGAATGATTTATATGCCTATAGGTGTAGAGATTTAAAAGTACAGTGGTGCCTCGAGATACGAGCACCACAAAATACGAGCAATTCGAGAAGCAGTAACATTTCAAGCAAGTAATTATCTCGAGATACGGGACAAATTTCAAGATACGAGAAAGCCAGGTGGCCAAGATATGAGAGGCTGTTTATGATTTTAGCGCAATGTGTTTTTTGCCGCATCTATTTCGTATAACAGATATCTACGAGTGTGATTTGCTTTGTACTTTGTGCTTTGTTGTTCTGGGGCCTTTGCAACTCTACTATAACTATGCCTTTGCTGTATCGGCATTCTCACCCTCTTGCTACCGTCACAATGAAATTTCCCAAATACGGGATGAATAAAGTTATCCAATCCAATCCAATCATTCCTTTTACGGTGAAATATGGGTACTACTTCCTCAGCGCCGAAGAAGCGGAACTCTGACTTCTACCATTTTTTTATCCCCCGTCTTCCGCTTGCGAGTTTGAGCATGAATTTTGACATTTTTGTGTTATACTTAATATAAAAAACAAGATGCGCTCAAGTCGCGAAGTGGTGAAGGATCACAGTAGTATGGTTGTAATAATGGGTGTGATCCTATGTTGCGTTTTTTCATTATCGCGGCCATGTCTGGTGTACAATATCCACGAGATACAAACGATTACTGTACACAACACTGTACACTATAATCATTTCATTATGTTGCATTTTTATGGTAATTCACGTGTTGACATGTTTACAAGTGTTGTTACCTAGTCCTGTTTGTGTTGTGCTCACCTCGTCCTTATAGGGCAGTGTGGCATAGCCTGCAGATTACTCACCTACTTTAAATAACTTTAGGGGAAAAAATAATCTATGATATTGCCTTTAAAGCCCAGTGGTGGTACATACTTGCAAAAAACAGAAGTACATTATGATAAAGGACTATGAAAAGGTGTTTGCCCCTTTCTGATTTATTTTTAAACCAGCAAACCAGAGAAACCTACACAGTAAGGGAAAACATGCAAAGTCCATACGAGAAGGTTGGAAGCCACTGGGGATTGAACACTCGATCTCATAACTGTGAGATGAAAATGCTAAACACTTTTCGGACGTGCAAATAACCACTCTACCACCGTGCCCCCTGAATTATTATTTACGTTACCATAATTAATGTGTTAAATATGTGAATTTATTTGCATCTTTAAAAAAAGCATGTAGCAAAGCAGGAAAAATATTTCCAAATGGAAAGCACAACATAAAAAAACAAAAATTCTAAGCATGAGAGTTGCAACTTTTAGTATTTCAAGGAGAGAGAAAATTAATTTAAACAGATATGCAAGTGACGCAAGAGTCACAACAGTCGGGGACACCTGAAGAAAGTGAATTCATGAAATGACCCGCGCCGCAATCACAATGAATGAGTTTATGTGCTGGCATCCACACTACTGTTGCTTGTCTGAAAAAGCCTTTGATGCAGATCTGCCACCTTTTCTGGAGTTTACCCAGACAAGCAACGCAAACCCCAGACAACCTCTTAAACTCCAGAAATAAAAAAAAGGTTGTCACTTGAATTTTTTTTGGAGCAACCATTTCAAAAAAACAGCAAATTTCCAGTTAAAATGCCTCAAAATTCACACCATCGCTACAGCGTCCGCATCTTACTTACGCATTAGATTTAACTGCACTGTAAACCGGAATTTGGTAACACGAATGCATTGTATGTAAATCATCCGAGTTACAAATGTCTGACAAATTATTCATCTTGTGCGACTTCAGTGTGGCAATCAATTTGTAATCGAATACATAGGTAGCCTCTCTCGCTTTAACATTTTCGTTTTCAGTAAATATTATTAAGGCTGACTAAACCACCGTCTTTTGTTTTAAAACAAATCCTATAATTTCCGGGTGACAGGCACAAGTGAGTTTCTTTCTTGAATTTCATTCATAGACGTCAAGGTAAATTTTGTTTAGCATTTTATCTTTTCACAATTTTGAAATAAATGACCAGTTTTGTGCAAGTCGTCTTTTAATGCGCACAAAAGCAGTACACTCGATTCAGTCATCATTTTTTTGTCCAACAAATGCGGCTTATATGCGAGTATATACGGAAGATTATAATTAGATTATATACATTACAGTCTTTTCATAAGCTAATAAGTGTAGTATCTGAGGAATACACTTCGTGAGAATTGTGCTTGTGTACTAGTAATTTTGTATAGGCGTGAAACCAAGTAGTATGGTAGCAATAATAAAAGCGATCCTACTTTGCGGTTTTTCAATTATCACGGCCATATCTGGTAATGTCCAATTCTTTTTATTCCCGTTATTGTAAGACTTTTTCTTCCAAGTTAACTAAAATCTCTTATTATAATTATAGAGGCAAATACCCGGTGGGTGCTGTTGTTGTGGTCAAGTAAGGTCCAACATGGTAGCAACAGCATTTACTAAACACAAGCCATAATCGAATTTTTAAGTGTTCACAAACTGAGAGTCCCGGATTGTTGTCATCCAGACAATTCATAAACGCGAAGAGGAATCTAGTAAATGTTTTCCTTTCGTAAACTTTGCCTCACTCCTCGTTTTGTATGGTGACAGACAGCAAAATGGATCGCTCTTCCTTGTGTCAAATCCTTCTCATACAAATTTAACAAGAACTTAGAGCGTTTTAAGGGCAACGTCCTCAACTCAGTTGACGTCCTATTAATCTTGGCCTTGGGATCTGGACGCTGCATAACCTTGCACCGGGCTAACAAGCTTAGTAGCAAGCTGCTAACTATTAGCTTAGCTTAGAGCGTCGATCTTACCTTGGTGCACAGCAACGTTGCAGCCATGTCCGTCACAGTAGACCAGAGGGTTTTCCGCCCAGCCTCTTTCGTCTGAGCAAACACAACACCCTCCAATCATCTCCTTCATGTTACTCGTCGACAACTTTGTGTCCACCAGCAGGCAACGCTCCCCGGAGACCATCTACGAAGAAATTGAACATGCGGAGCAATACCACAGAAGACGTAACGAATCCTTCCCTAACGCGCCTCTCGATCCTCCGGCTGGCTGCTTTGTGTCCTGCTAGCCCCAAATTCCATACTCAAAACGGAATTCCGTGTTTTCCTAAAGCGATATTTTTAACCAAAACAACCACTTGACGACGCAATGTTGAGGTAAAGGGAAGGCGGGGGGAGCCATCAAGGAGAACCGGACGTGCGTCATGACGCACGACGTGTAATCCTGACCGGAAATTTCCGTGTTTAGTTGAGTTCACGAGGACCATGGTAGTAGTACTTTCTAAAATTACACCAACGACAAGAAAAATAATATTTTAATTGCATATCAGTATTTATATTCAGTTTTACTCCTGGATAGGCTTTCCACTGTTATACTTCATGATTTGCTTTGTATTGTTCAATACATTTAGAGATTGGGAAATGAGGCAATGTAAGTGTACATACAAACCAGGGGCTAATTAGTAGACGCTTTTAAACTTCAACAGTCGAAGTTAATTTTAATTCATCATAAACTACAGATGTTTTAAATAACATGAAACATTCGTCAAAAGATTGATAGTTATTTATTCAGCCATTTTCTGCACCACTTATTCTCACAAGATCGCAGGGGGTGTTGGAGCCTATCCCTGTCAACGATAGGCAGCAGGCGGGTGACACCCTTAATTGTTTTCTAGTCAATCGCAGTTGATTTGTATAATAGCAGTGTATGAAGTTTTATTGCATTATAAATATTCAACAAAATGTGCAAAATGTATTGCAAGCACTTTACATTCTCCATATTATGTTACAGTTTCACGTGTATGATTTAAGATTAATTTTGGACCAAAAATTGTTATGGGATTAAACGTAAATTCTTAGAAATGAAAAACAAAACTATTGATACATAACATTATTGGTCAATTTTCCTTCTGCCTCTCAGCATGCATGCATTAATGAAAATATAGACCTCGTTGTTGCTTAACTTATTTTACAGCACAATTGTTTGACTTCATATTTAATTTAAATAAAATAAACTACAATGCGTTCTTTAAATCCCTGCATGTAATTAAAGTTAGTTATTTTATTTTACAGAACATATTACCCATTAGCACGTGTTAATGTTTCATTTTATAAACCCCCAATTAAAGGAACTTTACAATTTACATCGAGGTTTTTCTTCATCAACCAGAATGCTCAAGAAACAAATAAAAACAAGCCTGAGGAATTTAGACAGTCTTGATTATTAGCGCTGAACATGGAGTTATCATAAAAATAGTAAGACTTGCGGCTTTTGTTTGACACCAATTCTATACAGTTGCCAAGGATGCTCGAGAACACACACACACACACACACACACACACACACACACACACACACACACACGCACACGCACACACACGCACGCACATACACGCACACACGGTATGCTATTCCAAGCACTCAGCTGCTGCTTGCATCACCGATTTTTCCGAGCGAGCTCCTGCTCTCCGTTTCCAGAGAAACGTAATGACTTGCCAATAATGCGCAAGAGCACACGAGCGTCCTCCGTGTAATATGGTGAGCGAGAGGTCCCTGGGAGTGCCTAGCCATTGTTTGCTTTAATTTCAAATTGCTCAAATGCTCCAGTCGACACTGGGCACTCCACTAAAAGGGGTTTGGGGGAGTAAGAATAGGGGGAAAGTGAATTGTGTGTGGCAGGGGAAAACCTATTAGTCGGACAAAACAAAGGGAGCCTTTGGATGGGGCTTTTGGTTGTGGAGCGTTCTTTAACTACTAAAGTAAAATACTGGAAATTGTAAATTATTTTTTTTCAAAGATTTGCACTGGATTGTTTACAGGAGTTGCCCGAATTATGTGGTATGTTCTTCAGGTTGCAGAGAGGATATTTCTCTCCAAACTTGCGTTTACTACTCGTTCTTAATTGGTTATATTAGCAGATTGTCCTTTTAGATGCTATAACTCAAGAGGTTTTTTTTAAACATGGCTGCAAAATGGGTCGGGAAAAATAATTTCTAACCAAAATGATTTTTTTCTGAATGCTCCTGCCGGGAATGATGAAACGCTTAAGGATGAAAAACAACAACAAAATGTCAGCTTGTGAAAATAACAATTTTCATATTAATAATTTCAGAAAAATGATATCTTACTATTTTCAGCCAATAACTACCTTTACAAACTTTTTAAATTTTTTTCTGAAGTGTTTCAATTTAATTGGATGGGCCGAGATTGTGTGTGTGCGTGTGTGTGTGTGTGTGTGTGTGTGTGTGTGTGTGTGTGTGTGTGTGTGTGTGTGTGTGTGTGTGTGTGTGTGTGTGTGTGTGTGTGTGTGTGTGTGTGCGTGCGTGGGTGTGTGTGCGTGTGGTTTGCAGCGACAACTCAGCCCAAGATGCAGGAATGTTTTCACAGTTTGACCTTATAAGCCTCAACAAATGAGTAGTGACAGTAGAGACGAAGAGGTGTATTTTGTTGCACTTCACAAACAGATGCTATGTGCTTATTTCTTAAATCACTTTCTGTACTAATAAGTAATTCATGTTACCACTATTGCAATGCCAAAAAAATACTAGAAATCTTTGGATAGTTAAAATAAACTCAATTATCTAATACAAATATAATTTACCACCAACTTGTTTATGTTTTATGTTTATATTAAGCTTTTTAGCACGCTATCTGTTGGTAGAGGCTGTTACAAGTTAGTTATTTGATAAATAAACTTCCATTTTAGGAGACTGGGATGAATTTGGTTAAGCAACTGTGATGCATTTATTGTCTCCAATAAGAGCGGAAAATAAAGTAATCAAACAGGTTATTTGGTTAATGATTGCATTGTTATAATTGCTTCAATATCCAAATAAAGTTTTCTGATAGCAAACGTGTTGTCTTTCTCTATAGATCCTACCATGACTGGGGCTATCTAATGCACCTATATAGTCTTTTTTTTCTGTGGTCCAACACACAGGGTGAAAGGTGAAAGCAAACCCTCCCCCTACCACTGTCCGCGCACACTTCAGGCTCGGATTGCATGTAAAATGACATTCTCCCTGGGTGGTGGGGGGTGGAGTGGAATTCATTGTTTTGGCAGGGGGCAGTGGCTTTGTGTCATAAAAAGTCTATGCTCTTACAAGTGCCCTCACCTCCTTGACCAGCAGTCCCCATTTTAGTCAATACAAAACAAATGTGAATGCATGCCTGCAGGTTGGCTATTAGATTCATATGTGATATATATGCAATGAGTAATTTTCAATTATAGCAAAAATATCCACTTAGATTTAATATGAAAAATTACAACCTATTATTTGTTATTGCAGACTGAATATATTGCATTTGAATCCAAAACTATTGTTAAACGTAGCTCCTTTTTTTTTACTTAATAAAAAAAAACTGCATCCTTTTGACTTTAGTGGTGCGCTGAGGTGTTTCCCCAGCAGCCTACAATGGGGGGCTTCACTGCACTGCGCTTCGGGGGGATGAGCTCTCATTCTCAGCCAGTCGTTCTTACAACATCCATGACAGGCACCGGAGGAAGAAGAAAGCAATGCAAAATGACATTTGGTCCACATAAATAAAATAATTTAAAAAAAAGAATAACAAAGGGTCACCACTTATTCAATAAATGTCTTTGTGTGTTATTTTTGTATCATTTTATGTGCAAGGTTATTAAACAGCTCAACATTTTAAGTTAAAAAAGATACAAATGTTTGTGAATTAAGTGTATTTTCACTAATAGATTTCAGTTTAGATTTTTTTAATGGGTGTGTTTTTTCCTTGTCAAATTCGCCTTAAATACACACATTACCTCATTCTATGGTTTCACTGAAATTGTGATTTTAAACCTGAAAATAACATTCATATAGAATTACTGAGTATTATCTGACCACTTTGTATCTGAATTTCACATATACATATTTTACAATGTTTTTGTATCGTCTAATTGTAATGAAAAGAAAAACTGGATTTAAATTTCTTTACTTTGTAATTTCTACTTATAGTGGAGTGAGCAGTTTTATATGTATCTATGTTTGCATGTGGGAGAATGAAATCAATGACAAACAATTGCGATATTTCAAATCAAGGTGGATATATTCATTTGTTAGTTGAAGTATTTTGTTATTACGTTCGTTTACATCATTTGCAAGAGAAGATATACTTGTGGACAACGAGGAAACAGTGCATCATTGCACGTCCATTTAATGGATAAACGTTTTGCACATCTTTTAAGATAGAATACACTTACGTGTGACTGTATAAGAGCTAAATTGTGGAATAAATTGTATCACAATAATATGTCTGGGGGATTGTTGTGCATGCATACGAGTGACTACGAAAAGCTCATTTGGTCAAGCACAATTTCCTACAAACAGGCAAATGCTTCATGAACAACATTATATTAATGAAATTATAATTATAGCAGATTCCATTCATAAATGAAGGCAGGATTTTTTGCAGGGTCAATAGTTCAAGCATATAAAGGTATATAATCTGATGCGTGAAAAAAAACTTTATTTGTCATTTGTGATGAAGCAATGCTTCTTGTCATGTGTATATATATTTATATTGTCATGAGTATATATATTTATATTTTTTGCAGATCAACAGTTCAAGCATAAAAAGGCATATAATCCAATGCATGAAAAAACAACATTATGTTTCCTTAGTGGTGAAGCAATGCCTTTAATAATGAGTATATACATATATATTTATATTGTCATGAGTATATGTATATATTTATATATATATTATGTGCAGGATCACTAGTTCAAGCATATGAAGGCATATAATCTAATGCATGAAAAACCAACGTTATTTTTCTTTTGTGGTGAAGCAATTCTTCTACTCATGAGTATATATTTTGAGAAAAAATCCAAAAGGGAAAGAATTTTGGTCCACTCCTGAAATATAACGCAGTAATATATTTTTTCGTGCATTTCTCCCTGTTGGACTTTTTAAATACATCTTTGGAATGATTGATGCAGTGATTTACTACAGTCTGTGGGTGATTTTAAAGTGGATGTGGAAGTCGGTAGGTGGGGTTGGAAAATCATTTTTATTGCATCACCTGTCAAGGGCATCCAATGGGCGTCGAGTCCGTGAACATTAATTGATGATGGTGTCTCTCTAGTGGCGTACCTCCCCTTTGCTGTCATTTTATTTGCAATAGCAGCTGCATTTTAGGTAACAAACCCCCACCCCCACCCCACCTTCTTTTCTCCCTCCCCTTTACATACACACAACTCTCTCTCTCTCTCTCTCTCTCTCTCTCTCTCTCTCTCTCTCTCTCTCTCTCTTTCTCTCTCTCTCTCTCGCTGAATTATTCGTCTGGCTCAGTCGGTTGTGCACACCTTCCCCTTCTCTCTGCAGCCGATCAGAGGGGAGTGGAGCCGGCAGAGGCAGGTAGCATCAGCATCACCCCCCCATACACCCCACCATGCAGGATTGTGTGCGCGCTGAGTGGTCGCAACCGACTTATTCAACATGACATCCGCTCCGTCAAAGTTTGGCGTGGAGGTATGGCCAGGATGCCTTGATTAATCCATAGCCGGGATTAGACCATTTGGATCTGATCCATGAAAGATGGGAGACGTGGAGTGTGGCTTCGAGGAAATGCAAGGAGTTAGATTGGGATACCTGCTTATCCGAGGCAAGCAGATGTTCGCCTTGTCTCAGGTCTTCACCGAGCTGCTCAAGAACATTCCACGCACCACCGTGCACAAGCGCATGGACCACCTGAACGTGAAGAAGCACCAATGTGACCTGGACGAGCTGCGCAAACTCAAAGCAATAAACTCCATAGCTTTTCATGCAGCCAAGTGCACGCTCATATCGAGGGAGGACGTAGAGGCTCTCTATTTCTCCTGCAAGACGGAGCGAGTCTTCAAGTCCAGCAACAACAAAAGGAAAGCCACGTCGTGTGCAAACGGGGGCAGCAACCTCGTGTCGGCAGAGATCCTCCACGCAGACCCCGAGCTTTGGCAGAAAAAAGTTTGGTTCACTTTGCACGGTGTGCAAGACAAAGCGACCCGGCGAGAGATTTGCGACTCCAAACTACCTCATCTTCACCACAAAACACAGGCGCGAGATTACCGTTCGACCACAAAGTCAAGTTACAGACACGTTAAAAACTTTGAAACAGCCAAGATCCACGGGAACCGAGTGACCTGGAGCCCGAGAGACCCGTTTTTCCGGGGCGCTCCCGTAGCGGCGCTCCAGTCCGCTATGGCTGCGCAGTCCAAGCTGTCTCGCGCAGCCGACGACCCTCATCACAAAAGGAAAAGGAGGCGCGAGGGGGGCGGCGTAAAACACGCCTGGAAGAGCAGACACCACCAGCACCACCCGCACGACCCGCACGACACGCACGACCCGCCGGTACTGGTCGTGCGGCCCAAATCCAGCACTACGCACCGTGCTGCGTTTGATGCCTTCCACTTGAGTCGGGATTTCTACCTTCACCCGCATCACATCGAGCCGAGTTTCGAAAGCAGCGACACCGAGTCTAGCACCACCTACTCCGAACGCGCCTACCCCGACTCGGATTTCGGTTCTGGCTTCTCTACCAGCAGTAGCTCCGAGGAAGAGGAGGAAGACGAAGATGACACGCAGTCTGAGAGCACAGAGGTCAGCTCGGATGAGGAAGAAAGTTCCTCTCATTCAGACTCCAGCTCAGTTTCCAGCCGGGGTTCGGTTCAGAGCATCCGGTTTAGGCGGGCTCGAGTAGGGACCCTCGCCAAAACTCTTAACCCTATAAAGGCCCCTCTGGTTCTGCAGCCCACTTTTCACTACAACCACCACCAGCAGCTGCAGCAACATGACAAGTCAGCTCAGAGCCAGGAAGAAAATGGACAATATTGGAATAACTCTGGAACCAAATTCCTTTCGCTGGTTTTCACTGGGAACAAATGTGACCAGGCGAGTCCTAACCCTGATTCGGAACTTGAACGCGGCCGATTTGAATCCCAGGTGAGTAAGGCCCTCAATGCATCACGGAGGACATCAGCATGTGCCACCAACGAGCAATTCGGCTGGGCGAAAGACACAAAAAGCACCGGGCAAATGCTCCCCACGCCTCCCAAGAAAATCAAGAAGGAAATGGAAGAGCTTTCCGTGACGGGGTCTCCTCGACCCGAGACCGGCGTCAAAACAGCCCCAACGCTGCCCCTTGCGCTCCACAAAGTCAAATTAAAAGTGGAAGACTCCTACAGCGAATTTGAATACCAGAGCGTCAAATTCAAAGAGCCTGCGATCAACACTGAACAATATTCCAGGAGCACAGTCACACAAAGGGAAGTGAAATACACCGAGAATACCCCCAGTGTAGCCCCTGTGTATAAGGACCAAATAGAGGAGAGGGAAACAAGGAGCAAAAAGTGCTTGGCTTCAGAGCTGGGGAAGGGATCCAGGCTTTCCAGGGCGCAATCAAAACAAGCCAGGGTCACTAGGGCTACCTCCTCCTCCTCCTTCTCCTCCTCCTCCTCTGCCTCCTCCACCGCGTCCTCCTCTTCCTCCGCGGAGAATTTTCCGAGTGGCCATAAATGCAGCACGGCGAACACTACCACGCGGAGAGCAAAAATGCCTTTCAGCCTTATGGCAAATTTCCCGTTTTTGCCGTCGCTGGTGGTTGGCAGCGATGGGGATCTATGCCCCGCTTACTCCCTGAACTCTTTGAGGGGTCTCGGGCCTCCCCCTCCGTCTCACCCTGTGTGGAGTTGGCAGCCAGGCGGACACATTTTTCCTCCCCCACACACTCACAGGACCGAGAAATAGACCGACTGCATTAGCAGCACGTAAAAACAAATGGAAAAAAGGACGCTATTCATTTTCTTTCTTTTGTAAATCTGTTGCAGTTGTATTCAAGGATACAAGAGGAAACCATCAAAGGAAGTCATTTAAATTTTCCCGTTATGTGGCCCTTTGATGTGGATTTATATTTATTTAAAAAAATATATCGAAAGCTATGCGCCCTAAGTTTTGAGACTTGACTTGTCCCCCCCCTACACACATTTTTTCTGCCTATGTTTCTCGACCTGTTGGATTGTATTAATATGCCAGAGTGTCTCTGGTACGGTGCTGAAAGAAGCTTGGAAAAAAAGAATCACAACATTCCTTAAGACAATGATATGGTATTTTAATCGAGCTTAGTTGAAAACATAGAAATCAGGGTTTATTCCATAACGTGCCACTCGTTTTCTGTAAATCAAGCTGCATTTTTGCCCATATGATTCATCACCACGTCGGTGACCACTATGACCCATAAACACAGTTCACCAGCGTTGTGTTTTAGAATTTCGGTGGGTTTTGTGATGTCTGTCTATCGCAATTAAGCCTTTAACAGATTTGACAAAAATATATATTTTTTCAGTGTTTGAAATAGATTTGTTTTCATTTTTTCCCCTGAATAATGCCCATGAGGTTCTCAAACAACACACGCCTTATTGAGAGACAATCAAAATAGCATGGTGGGAAAAAGATACACCCCCCCCCCCCCCCACACACACACACTGCCCCAAAAAAGTTGAGATTTATCACATAATTTACCTAATTTATGTTTCAATGCATACACTGAGTGGGTAGTCTGTATGGCGCCGCAATGTTTACAATAACATTAGAATATTGGCTCTCATTGGTGGGGGGGGGCAAAGGCTACTACTCACAGAGGGGACAAAGCACAAGAAAGAAAAAAATGCACTTTGTTACTTTTGGGGTCTTGTATAAACTGTGGCCTACCTGATCAAAATTTGAAGAAAATATACAAAGGGTATACATTTCTTGTTTTGTTTCTAATACGCCTTGTTGATTTAGTGTATAGTACTGTTTGAAATTACTATCCATTTTCATTCAGGATTAATTCTGATATCAAGGCTTGACTTTGTGAAGCCATTTTTTCATTAAGATGCAGGGTAATTATATAACTACTATTTGTCATTGAGGAACACCAAAAACAGCCTATTTTCTTGTAGCTTTATTGATCAAGCACCGTATTATAACATTTTGAGCATTAATGAATGTATAGTGACTCCCAAGTTCTTTGTCTGTAGCTCCACTTTCAGCCGTTAAGGCGTCAGCACGCACACCTTTAAGCCCCAGGAAATGTGTAAATGACTGCAGTTGCACCTCCACGCGTGGTGTGTGTTTTGGGGAAATGTCTCTAAAATGTTAGAATTCAGGACAAGCTCTTGCTAATTGGCAGGGTTGTTTTTTTTACTCCTGAGAGAGAAAAAAGAGGGGGTGAATAGTAAGCATCAACCCCCCCCCCCCCCACCACCCCCCAGCTAAGTGACGTCACCTACGCTCAGCAAAAAAAGATGGCTCTCATTCAAATGATTGTATTTAAATGGTGATTGTTTAAAACTGCTTTAAAACAACACATGGGAAACGTTAAGTCACATGATTAAAGCCGGTAGTAAGTGAAGCCCCTGCTCACTGAGGGCCTCTTCATCAGGCCAGAGTGATAATTCAAACCCTGTACTATTTCCACCCTGTAAACTGGCCATTTGAAGAAAAAAAAAAAGCTTTGGCCCCAAGCGCTCCACAAGCAGGCCTGCAGATTTTTTTTTTTAAATGCAGGAAAAGGGTGGAGTGGGGATGGGGGTGGTTGCACCACAGTCGAGACAGGGGGTGGTGGAAGGTTGCTGTGTGCAAGAGCAAAGCTTTCAACCTTTAATCCGCATGTCAAAAGCAGGCTGCATGGCACAGGAGGAAGAGGAATAGCTTGGTCAAATCACCGTTCAATACACACACACGCACACATTCTCACGCATGGTTCACAATACACGGCTGCAGGGACGGAGAGGGTGGTCATGGTCTGATATAGCTTGCTGCCATTGTAAACAATACTGTGACAATAATCTTCATTCTCATCAACCTTCCTAGATATTGATAACCATCATTTTCTTTTACAATACTTGGTCCTTTTTTTGTACACAGAGTTTTAAGTCACTGGGATAATGAATGAAAATGATTTTATTGGTTGTCTTTTCTTGTATTTACAGGTTTTTTGGGGGGGGGGGTGAGTTGTTTGTTCTTATTGTTGTATGCATGTATACATTTATATATTGGAACAACTGCACTGAAAATGGAAACTTGAACAGTGGATTTATAAAGCACTTTCCTTTCCCTTCCCTTTTCTAATTATTAAACATTCATCAAACGCAATTGAGTGAATTAAGACTATTTTATGAAGTTTACATTCAGTATGAGAAAATGGGTGTAAAAAACCCACATGTCACATGACCGAAGAAGTAGTGAAGTACTCCCACGGACTGGTTTATCTAAGCCTCTATATTTGTATCAAACAAGTACACAAAAGTTA
Organism: Stigmatopora nigra; assembly: GCF_051989575.1. Classification (NCBI taxonomy): domain Eukaryota; kingdom Metazoa; phylum Chordata; class Actinopteri; order Syngnathiformes; family Syngnathidae; genus Stigmatopora; species Stigmatopora nigra. The sequence goes on from NC_135523.1 coordinate 9,575,889, forward strand.
CAAACGCAGGAAATGAACCTTGACTTTTCATTAAATGTATAGTGACTACGACTCATTTGATGATTGTACCATATTTCTTAGGGTTCTCTCCATGAAGGTTTTATTATATAAAATAAGACAAAACTAAAATAAGTGTGTGTATATACAGGGTGACCTAAAAAGATGCGGAAACGTTTTCGAAACTGTTGGGTATGCATCTTTTTGGGTCACCCTGTATATATGTGTGTGTGTGTTTAAGGATTTTGATGTAATTGTTATCTTGTTATATCGATCATGGGGCACAGAATAGAGCATTATATGCTCCATACTTGAGACATTATATATAAAGTTGACACATTTTAGAGTTTTGTATAACAGTTCCAGTTCAGTTGCATATACTTGGACCCCAGACCATGGGTTCCCCACCCTTAAAATAACCATATCTTTCAGGTTTTTAAACATCTATAACATACTGAAAAGAAACAAACTCTTTAAACTAATTTGAACAAGTACATTGGTTACACATGATGAAATTTGTAGTAAAGTAACGTGTATTTCTTTTTAAAACTCTGTTGGGGTCATGCAGACCTAAACACAAGCAATTGAATTCCACTGCGGATTGCGAACCAACTCCAATAGAACAAAAGCAACGTGAGCATGTGTCCTTTGACATTATTGCAACATGTAATTTATTAAAAAAATAATTGGACGAAAGGAAAATGCTTTACATTGATCTTTGAGCCACTTTAAGGATAAAAAAATATTTTAAATATTTTTAATGTGTTTGATTTCCTTCGTGTAATATTAACTAGGTAATTTTTCACTCATAATATTTGGTTTTACAACATATTTAAAAAGTTGTGTGTCACGAGAAGATATTTTATCTACAGCTTACATATGACACGTATCTTACATGCATACATTAAGATATATGTAAAGAAACACGCACCCACACACACTCACACACACACAAACACACATGCATCCCTCCTCCCCCACACGCACACACACTAATTGTATAGTTAGAATTAAACACAATTCGCAAATTAAACACCAAAGATTTATTTGCGATGTCTTTGCAGTATCTGTAAAAATATGCAGAAATCAACAAAACAAGCTCAACGTTAATCCCAATTGAAATGTATTTTTTCCACGCTATATTAATGAGACGAACATTTAACGTTGAAAATTTATGACAAACAAAACCCTGTAATGTAGTAAAATAATCCATAGACCAAGATAGTAGAAATGTATTCGCCAATGGATTGCTTTTGGTCGTTCTTTTTTTCAGTGTGTATAAAAGTTTCAGAAAGCTTAGAGTACTTTACAATTCAAGTAAAATTACTCTTGTAAATAAAATAAGCACACGATTAAATATAAAGCTAGATGCGTTTCTTTGTTTGTGCGGCTTTTACACACTTGTCAACACAAATTACCCAAAAATATCTCATTGAAATATCTTGAATAAATAGATAACATATTTAATGACGTAAATATTCTAATGGAATATATTTTCTTTGCCTTGCAATCAATACATTGCTCTAGTCCAAGTTCCTCTAAAATTGACCATTTTTTTGCACGTTTCCATAACATCGCGATCGTGGTTGGAGTAGTCAAGTAAACAGCGGCGCAT
>NC_135523.1:9580000-9592500 GCF_051989575.1 Stigmatopora nigra
CACGTAACTTCCACTCAGTTACATTTAATTGTCTATCATTAAAGATTAGGCTTTTGGAGTTTTTATTTTTTTTAATAAAAAAAAAAAAAAAATATATATATATATATATATATATATATATATATATATATATATATATATATATATATATATATATATATATATATATATATATATATATATATATATATATATATATATATATATATATATATATATATATATATATATATATATATATATATATATATATATATATATATATATATATATATATATATATATATATATATATATATATATATATATATATATATATATATATATATATATATATATATATATATATATATATATATATATATATATATATATATATATATATATATATATATATATATATACACCTTGGCCCATGTTTGGCCGTGCATGCATATAATAAAAAAAAATATATATTTTGTATTAAAGTCATGACAGTCACGAGTCATGCCCAAACATTTACTTATTTTTTCCTGACAGAGATTGTTATGATTTCTAAATTCTCAATGTAATTTACTGCAAGCTTATTGCAAAATGAATGCTTTTCTGACTGTCATTAAAATTCAACATGCAAATATTTATCAAGACAGATTAAAAACTTTATGATTAATGTGGACTTTTGGTAGTGTAATGATAAAGTTAAAGACAATAGATTAGGTCATGAAATTAATTGTATGATACTTGACTTGATAAGAAATGTGCGAAAGTATCTACTATAAACTGGTCTTTAAATCACCCAATAATCACTCATGCATGACAGTCAGGCCCCATCTTGTCGATCCCTGATTATCTGCCTACATTTTCTCACCTCTGCAGATAGGGCCACATTTTTTACATTATCCTGCTTGCCCTAGGGCACCTGTATAACATAAGGTGGTAGATAACACTTGTCAATGTGTGCAGAAAAAAATGTCCACATGTATACATTATTATTAGATTAAGTCTATATATTCAGAATTGAGTCTATAAAACACATTCTTCGGGAGTGGTGAGAAGCAAGGGGGGCTTTGCCAGATAACGTTCCTGCAGCCAACTTCTTTCACCCACTTGAGTATGTAGGCCAAAGGGAAAAGCAAAGGGGATTCTCATTGAAGCCAGCCAGGGCTTTATTTAGGCTCTCTATGGGAGGAAGTGGAAGTGTCTTTCAGTTTTTCTGATATGAATCTCTGTCTTTAAAAAAAATAGGTTTAGTTAATGGTATAGAATAGATTTTTGGCCGGTTACTTTTTAAACTCTTTCAAGTCATTTCCACCATTGGCTCTCCAATAATAAAGTGATTTTTGGTTGTTTGGAGTGTAATCTGAGTGTCCACAGGACCCCTTCCCCCAGGGCAAAAAAGGTAATTTGAATAAGTATGCTTAATGTCAAAGGAGGATCAAGACTTGAATAAGAACGTTCATCTAAAACATACATTTGTATTTGTTCCCGTGGAAAATATTCAACAAATATGTGCTATTGTCTTGTAAAAATTGGATCATAAAGTTGTTCATATTTGTTTATTTGACATCCGTAAAGTTTTCCGAAGGCCATAATAAATTTATGAAAAATGTGGCACAATGATAAATATGTTATGTCTTTTGTCAACTTGATGATGACATGCACTTTCTTTTTTATATTCCTTGACAAATCCAGATTTCTATTCATGATTAAGGGGCAATACATTCCCCACCACTGCTTAATATCATTTTTTTTAAATGAACAGATTGGCTGAGAAATTTTAAAGTTTAATTGAATTGGTTGATGGGCAGCAGTGGGAGACCCCCTAAGAGAAGAATTTCTCTAATGAATGCAAAAGCATAAGTAGGAGAATCAGGTGTTGTTCTTCTAGCACATTGCACGCCTCATCTTAGTGACCCTTTTTTTTTTTAATATTGAGCGTTGTTGAGAATTTAATGAACATGATGATCTTTCATGTAGACAATTGAACAGTTTGCCTTTTAACAAAATATTAAAATAGAATCACAGTCAAAAAATGAATGAAAAAAAACATTAACATTTTAATGTGTACATTTCTCCACACTGTTTTAATCTGTCGTCCCTTGTCTCCGAGATTTTCTGTTAAAGAGCTCACTGGGTCTATTGAATACCGCAATTTTATGTTGTTGTTGTTGTTTTTTACATTGTTTTTGTACAGTTGTCTAGTTTCTGCCATTATCCATCATTTACAGATTGAATCATTTAATCCAAAGTTAAATACATGCATCTTGGTTCTTGCTTATATAGGAGTTTCTCTAATGCCATGCCTAGAATTAGGAATTCAAATGCCATTCAGAACCTTTACAACAACAACAAAAAAGGACCAGTGGCCTTCACTCAACCTTTGTCAATTATTGGAATACGTTAGTCATATCTTTAGGGGGAGTTAACTGCAAGAAAACAATACATTGATACATTTAACATGATACATTCACTCCCACAGTCCCTAAAATACAATACATAAGGCTAATTGAAGACTAAATTATCAGTAAAGGAGAGAAATTGAATGATTGCTTTCATTGACTGGAGAAATATGGGTGTCCCCTGCTTTTCACCTGCACACAAGCAACTATTCCACGAGAATAAAAAGTATAATGATGGTTGCTTCTAATTATATGAAAACTGAACTTTGCTGTTATGTATTTTTTTGACATTTATGTATAGTTCATTTATATGTATATGGTTAAATGCTTTTATTAACTACTTTATTTAAAAAAAACACACACAAATAAATCAATACAATCGCCGATCATTTTGACAGGATAATGTACAGATAAATTAAAACACAATAAAGTCAGTTTAAACATATATTGTTCCAATTTAGATTTGGAATGTGGAAAAGCATGTATGCCGTCTTTTGGTGTAAATGTGAAATGTGTATTTGGATTTGTAATGTTTCCATCCTCTCAAATGAGTACACTTGATTCTTTTAATTTTCTATTTCTCTTTTTTTTTTTTGTTTTAGAGCGCAAACGCCTTGCCGGGATTGTATTTATTTAGATTTTTTTCTTTTTTTTTTTTTTTTATCTCGCTGACCCCAAACGTTGTCTTCATTTATCTCCAGTCAGCTTACCCACAACTTTTAAAATATTTCGTTGACACCCCATTTGTCAATTTTAACACATTCAAACACAGCATGCACTTGGGTAAAAGTTTTTTTTTTTTTTAAAGGCTCGGGGCTCTTATCTACCAGCACTCCTTAAATATACTTATACTTTAAGGAAAGGTGTGTATGCATGTAGGATATATCTTAAATATACGATCCTCGTCGTTCACGATTTTTGGATTCAGAACTGTTGTACATCCACCAAAAATATTTTATAGAATTATTTTATACGCTTATCGTAACATTGTTATACCGCACACATATTTTGGCTTCCTTATTCGATAAGCAATTAATTAAACCAGGCTATTTTTCTTTTTAGTGGCGGCATAATGCAAATGAAACAAAACTAACATAGTCCCCTTGTTCGTGTTGCAAGAGCTCATGAATGTGAAAGTAAAACGAAATCCTGTAATTATTCGAATGTTCTTTTCCTTACAACAAAATGAAAAGGAGCGCGGGTTTAAATTTCAATGCTCAACGGTTAGTGATCATCGTGACTACGAAAAAATGATGTTGCAGTCTTACTTCGCCATCTACTGGCCATTAGGAAAAGTGTCCCTTACTCTTAAAGGGGAAGTCTTGGACCGGAAGAGGCTACTTTTTTTTAAAGTGGACCGGGATAGTTCACTGAAATATTGAATCAAATTAAATTATATAAGTCTGCTTTTGTAGTTGGTTTAAATTGCATTTTTTTCTTTGTTCAACAATAACCCACAGAATGAAGACTGAGGTTTTTTTTTGGCGTGAATGCTGTCATTTTACACAATGGTGAATGAAGCTTAGGGTGAGAACATTTTTTAGTCGTCTTTTGAAATACCAGGTGAATAGTTACATTAAGGTTTTTTTAGAATGCCTCATTCTGTGTACGTTATGTTTTAAAAAAAATAATAATATTAGGTCAAGTAATAGTGACTCCTCCCATTAAAATCAGTCACTGCAACAAGCATACGGCCAGATAGTGGTTATGTACACTGGCTAAACTGCTCAATAATTATGATATAAAAGACACCTATAAAACTGTTAAAATTATACCTTATCAACTAACTGTATGTATAAAAGTATTTTCTTGCATTCACAGACACATCACATCATCTTATAAATGAGTTCTGCAAACAAGCAAAAATCATGCCAATATGGAACATAAAAATGATGTTTCATCATGATTTTCGGATTGATTGAAACTATCTCCCCCATGTTCACACTTGTCCTTCTCCTTACTTGCATACAGTCAGTCACTTGAAGGTCCAGGCACCTGCATGTACCTCCTCTTTTACTCACGATCCTTCTTTCCTTCAAGCTATAAATGCCACAGACATTCATTTGACTTTTATTTGGTCTTACCATGGCCGCTTTGACCTACTTCATTCTTTTTCACTTGTGTGCAGCTGCAGCTCCTCCAGAAGAACCTTCCCGGTGCTTCTTGGCCTTCAACGCTAGCAAATTGCTTTATCCTGTCAAGCATTTTTGTGATGCTCTTGACATGGTATTGTTCTGTGGTTTCGGCCTAGATTGTGGGTAAGTGAGTGATTTAAAACCGTTGACCCTTTTTTTCCCTTGTTGCTTGTGCTAAAAGAGATCATGAAAAAGCTTGAGCTTGGCAGTTTTTTCGTTCTTCTGTCTCACTGGAGTTGTGGTTGGAAAATGTAAGCTTAGAAAATATATTTCTATGTCAGTTTTGAATATATTCTCTAAAAATCATACTAATTTTGAATTCAACTATTCCATGTGATGATTGAATAAAGGATATGGCTTAAATATGCACACATTAGACCTGACATGGACAAAACTGGACGAAAAGTTAACAAAGACAAAACGCCATAACGCAAGGCAATATGGCCGATACGGTAATTTATTTCAAATTATGTTGATAAAGTGATAAAACGCAAAAAAAATATTTTGACATCTATGAATAATATTCAAGAAAAAACATCATATCTTGCATAAAATGTGAAAATGCTCACTTACTTGTGTTTGCCATTGCTTGTTTAGGGAGCTGCCATCTTACTTTTTACTGGGAGTTAAATGTACTCTGCCTGGCCAGATGTCCATGTGAATCATGGGCCAAAGCTTATATATTACCAATGTTGTTCTAACAAAATATCAAATTTATGATTTTTCACAAGGTTCATTATTGTAGATTTATCCACAGGGAAGTGTTGCGGTTTCCATTGGTTACAAGGTGTGAAAATGACTACTCCTCTAATGATGAGTCACAGGAAGTCGGAATAAAACACCAAGGGAAAAGGTTTAAATCATTTTCTTTCTTTTTTACTTCATATTCTATTCCCATATTTGAGTTTAAGAAAATATATATATTGGCTAATCTTTCTTTAGCACCCAAAACCAGCATACTCGGAGGACAGTGAGAAATTTGGCACTTAACAGGACATGTGTGTGCTTACTTGCATTGACCCCTCTTGAGAAATGGCATGACGAGAAGACTTTTGTCTTTGGTGTTTGCGGGAAACTGGAGGGATATCCAGTTAGGATCACAGGTGAGAGTCTAATGGATTTAAATCAAGCTTGCGTTAAAAAAAAAATGGAAGGTTGGTGGGTCAGAGTTTTGAGGTTTTTGGGGTCAATCAAATTTTTTTTATATGTACAAAATACTCAAAGGTCTTTAAATGCAACAGAAAGACAGAAAGAACTGGAAATTTGAATTAAATGACTTTTTCTTAATTGATTTACTTTTTCTATTAATGTATATACATAGTTTACTGTGAGTAGATAAATCTTTGTAATTATCAAAATTAAACTATAGCCCTAATCTTGTAAAATAGCATATATTATTTAAAAGACATACATAAATTAAAAATGCAAAACGGTGTTATTTGTAATTGCCTTTTACTTACTTCTCTGAATTATGCAATTTTATCAAATAAGCAAAGCATAATTTTACAAGGGAGGGTTTCTTCATATGTTTAAATTAAGATAAATATGTTGGTAGGAAAAAAAATCAATTCAAAACAACAACTGAATGGAATACCATTTTAGCCTAATTGTTGTTTCTAATTGGATTTTATGCCCATTGCTATTACTTAAAAAAAAAAGTTTTATTATTTTTGTATTTGGGTATTCGGACTTTGTGGGACTGGGTGGAGCCTCTTACATTACTCAAGAGTTCCTCTGTGGGACCTCAGAAGGTCAAAGTTCACAGCAGGTCATTGTGTCAGATGATGGTTCATCTGCAGTTCTTTTGGGGAAGATTTTGGAAGCGTGGGTCAAACATGAAATTGGTATGTTTGATTAAAAAACAAATACATGACTAATAACTTACATTGGAATTTTTATATTTTTAACTTTCTTTGTTTTCTTGTTTTTTTTTTTAGAGGTGATACTTTCCGAGCCCATTTCCAAGTGTTCACCCCCACTGAGGCTCTGCTTCCTGGCGCTGTTTGAGATTTGGTGGGTCAAACATGAAATTGGTATGTTTGATTAAAAAACAAATACATGACTAATAACTTACATTGCAATTTTTATATTTTTAACTTTCTTTGTTTTCTTGTTTTTTTTTTTTAGAGGTGATACTTTCCGAGCCCATTTCCAAGTGTTCACCCCCACTGAGGCTCTGCTTCCTGGCGCTGTTTGAGATTTCTTGGGTTCACAGAACCCCCCTCCCACAGAGGAGCTCCAAACGAGGGACTACAGAGTCTGTTAATGTGGGGGATCCTATCGTACTGCAAGTGTGCGTGGCTAAAGGACCAGCAGCACAGTTGTGCTGGTTGTTTAGTCACGGGGAGCGAGACAAGGAGGTGTGGGTCGAGAGGACTTGTGAGAGCCTGAATAGCAGCCTGGTATGTGAGCATACAATTACAATTAAAGGAGTTATATACGTGTGGGAATTTTTTTGTGGATCGCCTATTTGAATGATTTTATCTTCTTTGTTGCATTATTTAATCAGTGCATAAAATACAATTTTCTGGCCCCAAAAATATTTTTTTTATGTAAAATATCACATGTATTTTTAGATCTATATAAGCAAAGGAATTCACCTAATGAGAGTGAATGCTTCAAATGAATGTGATTTGCCACAGAAGATAATCAACATTGTGAGTATTGGTTCTTTATTTTACTGATACTATTGTAAATATTGTCTTTAGCAATAACCTTCCAACTTAAATATGAAAAGCCAATTGAGAAATTATTTACAAGAGCAAAAGTAATATATATATATATATATATATATATATATATATATATATATATATATATATATATATATATATATATATATATATATATATATATATATATATATATATATATATATATATATATATATATATATATATATATATATATATATATATAATATGAGAGAAAATAATAAGATATGATCCCAAATATAAACTTAAGAGCACAGCACTGACTGCAGCAAAAGGACATAATTTAAAATGTTAATTAATGAACTTACAAGTGATTGTGCGACAGATGTTCCCTGAATTCTGTGTTATCACTCCCAACAAGATTGAAACTGGTAAGAAAACATCCGAATACAAACAGAATTTTATCGGTCCATTGCAAAGTTTGTCATCCTTTTCACTTCATGCTCTATTTTCTTGTGTAATCTGTTTGCCATTTTAGCTGTTTTCGTTCATGCAGCAAGCCATACCTATCCAACAAATACTAATGTGACATTCCTGGTTGTGACTGATATGCATGATCCTCTTGACTTCCTCTGGAATTTTGGAGACTCCACAACTGCCAAAACAAGTAGCAGGAATGTCACCAAGAGATATTCCAATGCTGGAAGGTACGTTGGATGTAATGTATAATACCTCTTGTACAAGATTTATAATTTTACATGTTAGTACTTCAGGCAAATTGATTACTTTAAGTGGGACATTCCTATTATAAAACATTCAAGTAGATGGAGAGTAAAAAGGTCATTAAGTCGCGGTGATTTTGCCTTCAAAGTAACACATTTGTATTCCCTGTTAAAACCATAAATATGGAGGGGAAAATTGTGAGTCAGGGGGCATCAGAGAAATTATAAAATTCAACGATTTTAAGGCAATTTTAACGGTACGGCTTATTTGCGGAGGCGGTCAATATATGAGAAAATATGGTAAATTAACTTAGATTACTATACACACACACTTAAACGTTAGTTTTATTCTTACGGTACACTAAATTTAAACCTTTTTCGAGTCGGAACTTCCTGATTTTCAATGCCTCAGAACCGAGCAAATCCCAGTTTTTTTTTTTTTAATTATCGAACCAGAACCCACCTGCTTTGAAAGGTTTCGCTGGTGTCTTTTTCAGATGGATGGTTTACTTTTAAGTCCATATAGATTCCCCTGGCTTTTTTTAAGGTCACGCCATCTCCCGCTAACTGTTTCGCCTTTGACCACATTAAACGAAGGCTCTTCATCTCGTTATTAATGTCAATGTGCAGTTTCTAAGTGATGGTTAGCCCTTCATTGCACTGGCTTGCTTTGGACCCATTGTTTTTCCCCCAATTTTGCACTGATTAATGCAAAAAAAATGCATCCTGTACGTCCGGTCCTCGTAGACACCGGCTAGAAAGACGATGCTGTTTTCATAAGCAGCCTCTCGCCCGCATTGGGAATCATCTCGTATGCTCTTAACTCAAATTTGTCTCGTATCTTAAGGCAAAAATTTGCCCAGTGTTTTCCTCGTAACTCTAATTTGTAATATATGTTGGGATACTCGTATGTCAAAGTATTACTGTACCCCTTGCTGACATTATTCATACAATCTACTTGTGTAACACTACTGCCACCGCCTGGCTATTGTCTGAACTTGCCAACACAATACAATTTGCTGTCTGGGATGTTTTTGAATCAAATGGTTTTGGTAACGCAAAGTACTACTCTGAAAACACTGCGGACACATTAGGATTAATCTCTCACAGACATTGGGGTTGTGAGGACATAGTCACTGCTGTTTTTCTCGGATAGCATTTTTTTCAATGTCTTCTATTTTGGGGAGAGAACAAATTTTCTTTGTCGTTGAAGTCCTCCCCACATGTTGAATCTCTTCAAATGTTAAATAAAAAATAAATCCAAATCTTGAATCGATCAAAATGAATAAAAATAATGAAAATATTGCAGATAGAAAGCAATGTTAAACCGCAGTTGTTAGGCTGTAACATTTTAATATGAGGTCTAATATGTATTGTAAAAAATGGTATGAATTTATTTTATTTAGCTTTACAATTACATTTGGATTTCCTGTTTACATTTAGATTGAGCATTTATACTTAAATTTCACTTTTTAAAATGTATATTCAATATTTATAATGTTTAACATTGTGGTGGAACAATGATTTTTAAACATTATTTGACAATAAGTATGACAAAATGTTAGGTTAGCTGAGAACTTTATTTCATCCCGTATTCGGGAAATTTCTTGTAGTTCACTGTAGACCTAGGTAAAAAATGTTGCATTACATCCAAAAGTAGTAATATTGAATTAAGCTTTATTACTTTTATTTTTTATTTTTATTTTTAGCATGGGGAGTATACAGTACTAGTGTGTTTTGTACACTTTGGAGTATTTGGTCGAGATAAAAGGACCAATTTTCCGTTTGGACATATTTACCTTTAAAATCACCTTGACCTGTGAGTTAATTATTGTAATAGGTCATTCATTTTAAATCCAAGATTTGATTAACTGGAGTGAAAGTAAAATTTCTGTATTCCATGGATACCAGAGAGAATTAAATGTTTTCAAAAAGTAACCTTTAAATGTGTATTTTTCCTTTGTAGGTATAATATAACAGTTTCAATGTCTGATGGTCACATTTTCCTCACATCTGGAGTGTTTTACATACTCATACAAAGAGAAATAAAGCTAAACAAGCTTTTCCACCGGGCCTATGTTCTGCGGAATCACAAGTTCACAGTGAATTGCAGAGTCAATTCCGGGAGTGATGTCATCTTCCTATGGAACTTCGGGGACGGGACGACAAGGGTGGGACAAAGCACTGAACAACACACGTTCCTCAGGTTATGAAATGTTTGATTTCAAATGCGGGTGATGTTCATTGTGGCATTACATGTCAAATACACAATAAACTGTTGATATTTTTTTGGGTTTTAGGACTGGAGAGTTCCAAATAAAGGTCACTGCATTCAACAGGGTTAGTTCTGCCTACCTAAGTAGCATTATCTTCGTCTTAGACCACCCATGTCAGCCACCACCTGTCAAGAACATGGGTCCTCTCAAAATACAGGTAAAGGCTTTATATTGACTTGTAGCAAAGATGTCACAAGATATTTTTTTCCTCAGGTGCGACGACACAACGTCATACATCTGGGGGTTTCTTACGACGCTGACGTTAAATGTGACGTATTGAGAGGCCTCCATTACACATGGATGTTGTTTGACACTGCCGGCCACATTTTGCCTGTTCCAGATGCCCACAAGCAGAGTTTTGTACTGCCAAAACATCTGCTGCATTACGACACCTACACTGCCACGGCCAGGGTAAGTTACCCCTTGGTAAGCTTTTTCAAAAATGATTGAAAATGGGGTAGAGAGATATATTTATTTGTTTCAATGTGGTTTATGTAGGAGGACAAAGATGACACAAACATTCTAAATGTTTACCAATGCTGTAAGAATATCTCATCTCATCTCATTTCCTGAACCGCTTTATCCTTACTAGGGTCGCTGGGGGTGCTGGAGCCTATCCCAGCTGACTTCAGGCCAGAGGCGGGCGACATCCTGAATCGGTGGCCAGCCAATTGCAGGGCACGAGGAGACAAACAACCATTCACGTTCACACTCATACCTAGGGGCAATTTAGAGTGTCCAATCCGCCTACCATGCATGTCTTTGGAATGTGGGAGGAAACCGGAGTACCCGGAGAAAAGCCTGCGACACACGTTTCTATTAGGAGGGCAGGATGCGAGGCAGGTCGCCATTGTAAACAAACCGGTGTCTCCATTTTCTGGATGAGGCTACGCCATTCAGCAAGATCTTTTCTTGGATTTGACCCACACTGGAAAGGCTGAAGGGTTGAGCTCATCGCCACAAAGCCTGTGGTAGCACTATCCACGTAACCACCCAACCTAAACCTAAATAATAATGCCGACAATTATTTCTTCTGTTACTGTACCAGTTGTTTTGTTACTCGGGAGTTACGCTATTTTGTAGTTTTTTTATGTGATCATTTCAGTTTTGCTATGAAACTGTGACTCTGCATGATATCTGAGGGGCACAATATAGAATGAGTTGTCGCTTTCTGGCATATTTTTTTATTCGATTTAGCGCCGAAAATGTTCGTTCCCGGTTGTGACAGGCTTGCTTGCTTCGAAGTTGTCCGACCTTTCTTAATGATTTCCAGCTTTTCTTGAAAAGTGTGCCAGGAAAATGGCTTCGACAGTAAATCTGCAAACAAATACATTTCTTCTCCTCCTTCAGCCATTGTGGGTTGACAAAACCGCTATTAAATCAACACAACAATATATCTGCTTGTGCAGATCGATCCAGTTACAGTTTGGTAGCTCGGGTTAGTTCACTCTCTCACTAGCCAGTCACAGTGGGTGAAAGCGAGGACGTATCCTTACGACTGTCGAAAGGCCTTTGTGTCGCCAACTCAAAATCTGATTGGTCAAAGCAACAGTTTTATCGACGCTTGTTTTATGCAGCAGAGCCTGCAGAACTGATTGTGAAGGCCGCAAGGCAGATTTCTGACCCCGGCAACAAATAATGGCCGAAATGTGATTGGTTAGATGCTTAAATATGAAAACACACCTGGCAGCAGTGTAACCAGGGGAAAAGCAATGAAAGGAAGCAGATAGACAATTCATGGACAAAACATAATTAACATCAGTCTGTGATTCAGATATTTTTTTCGGCCAGGAGAGAAGGCCTTGCAGGGCCTGACAGTCCACCACTGCTGAGTTGGTAGTGAGTGTAATTTCTTTACTTTTTCTAGAACAGAGTCACATTTGGATATAATGCAAGGTACATATGGATCATAAAACAACTTTTTGGGTTAAGTGAATCTTCATTCTCCAGGCAGCCTGATGTTTACTTCTTTTGCTTATATAGTCATTTGTGGGATATTATGTGCATTTGTCAGTATACTGGGATCAAAATGTAAGTTCAGGAAAAAATAATGTTGTAAAATCAGGTTTCATGTGTATGGGTTGAATTTACAAATATGGATATTCTGCAGGTCAAAGTAATTGGTAGTAGGGTGTACAGTAACTACACTGTGAGAGTTCAAGTGATACCCAGCCTTCCCGTGGCCAACATCCAGGGCGGTACTAACTTCTTCATGAACAAGAACGCTGGATGGACAACGTTCCTATAACCCTGACTTTCCCACAGTTCCTGTCAGGTGTCTGAAGACTGATAGCATTTTGATTTTTTGTAATACAAATACAAAGCAGACAAAAGT
>NC_135523.1:10345000-10540000 GCF_051989575.1 Stigmatopora nigra
AAATCTCTCCTTCCATCACAAAAACTACCAAAGTGTAAGGTGATGTTGTGGGTTGTATGATTCATTTTACCTGAAGATATCCATATATTAGGTAGAAGAAGAAGACTCCAGCCACACAAATAAAAAATTGTGTAGGTGGACTGTAGTTGCTGAGTTTGATACCCAGAACTCGTAGTTCCTCCAGAGACTTAATATGAGGAGACATTACCTCTGTAGATGATGGGATGGATATTGAAATGGGCTTTCGTAAACTGTTGTACCCTGCTAGGCCATATTTTACACTCATTTTGATCAGGATCTACTTGGAGCTGTGTGAAAACAAAAAAAACACACAATTGATATTTTTTTTCATTAGCAGAGCTAACATACCTGATGCAATCTATTTCATGGCTCTAAAAAAATAACAGTTGATAAAGTTTTTTTTTCTTTTATACACAGTCTCACACATACACACATTTACACACATTAACACAAATACATATACATAGACACAGTTCACATTCACCTTGGCTAAGCTACATCGGGTAAGGAACATCACCGCGCATGTGATCATCCCGGTCGGGTTCAAGGTGCATCTGAGTACAACGGGTCTACAAATTATCTTAATGCACAGATAATAACAATGCGATACTAAAGCGTCTTAGAAGGTTGGCGTTAGAAAGCATAAGTGTGACCGGTTCGCTACCTTCATAAACACTTCCTGGTCTCTTGACGTGGTTTGTGTTCCTTTCGTGCTTCTATTCTAGTAAAGTACATCGCTTTTAATATCCTTGAGTCATATTTACTGCTGATTAAACCAGTCAATAATCCCGGTTGGCGGTGTCAAGTTTTCAATTTGTAATAATAATAACAATAATAGATAGGTGTTTGCTGGCTGCATCATCTCGTGCAGCCAGCAACTTCCGGTATGCGGTCACTTCTCAACCGTGCTGCTATTGGTCGCCCTGAGTCCACGCCCTGCAGAAGTAAAATCAGTCTTGAATGAATCAATCAGTCAAAAACTCATTCATTCTTTCAATTTCTGGAAAAAGCACAGGAAAAAAAGTAACATAACTCAATAGTGTGGTAACTTGAGATACGAGTTTAATTCGTTCCGGGACTGAGCTCGTGTGTCGATTTTCTCGTAACTCAAACGAAAGTTTCTCATTGAAATGAACTAAAAACTTACAAATTTGTTCCAATCCTCTGAAAAGAACACCAAAATCAGGATAATGTTTTATTTCTTTTAAATCGCCATCTAATTACAAAGTGACACATAGTGGTTTAATATTACTAAAATGTGTTTAATAGTACTAAAATTATACAGATTTCGAAGGGGGGGGAGAGACAGACAGAGAGAGGGGGGGCTTTTTGGAAGGCAACGCACTCGTAAAATAACAAACTAATTTAAATGAACTTGACCTAAGACTAAACTTAATTAAAATTTTGTTTGACATCTTGATACCTTTCTTGGCTCTTTTTGCCCCGCCTCCACTGACTTTCAGTCAAAATAATAGTAGGGTTGTTTGAGTTTGTATTCCCTTCAAAATATTCCCAAAATGATGCACACAAATGTCCCCACAATAGGATAACGCACAACCACTTGCCAACGAGAAGTAGTATATATGCTATTCACACTGACTAACGGGTAAAAAAAAAAAACACTGAAAAAATGCAACGCTCCGCCCAGTGCTCGCAGAGACATTAAAAAATAAATAAATATATATATATATATATATATATATATATATATATATATATATATATATATATATATATATATATATATATATATATATATATATATATATATATATATATATATATATATATATATATATATATATATATATATATATATATATACATATACATATACATATATATATATATATATATATATATATATATATATATATATATATATATATATATATATATATATATATATATATATATATATATATATATATATATATATATATATATATATATATATATATATATATATATATATATATATATATATATATATATATATATATATATATATATATATATATATATATATATATATATATATATATGAAGACAAGTGGTGAAGCCAGCAACAGCACTGTCAAATGCTGCTGTTTAAATTCCTCATCAAGTTAATAGACTAGCACTGCAGATTTACAAACATACACACACACACTGCACATATAGCACACACACACGGTGACAAACAGTCGACAGCAGGACCTTGTCTCCATTCACTGAGGAGCTTGGATATGTAGCTTATTGAAACCAAATGATTTGAGGCATATGTCAAGTCCTTGCGCATTCAAAACAAAGCACTGTCAAGAACACTCTGCCTTGGCCGGGCCCTCTTCTTGCTCGGCTGCGCTCGACATCCAGCAGGCGATATCATCCTCCAAGTCCAAGACCAAGCCCGTCATCATCCTTTCACTTCGTTGTGTTCTTTGGCCCCACAGACTGCCGCCGACTCGGCGTGTGCTTCTCCCATCCAAGCAGCCGCCACACATTTGCCTGCAAGGCTTGAGAGGGGGGCCTCGACACCCCGGAGACTAAGTCTGTTCACATTACCCACTATGGGAGAAGCAGTGCAGCAGCCCAAATGTGGAATGGGCAAAAAGATAGAATAGAGGAAACAAAATGTTAAAGTATTTTTGGGTAACAAAATCTAACTGAGGTAATGAATTCTGATTTAAAACAAGGATTCCAAAAAGTTTTATATTGTGCACTTGTTATTTTTCTTTTCAAAATGAAAATTCAATTTTAAGCGCTGCGTGAAGCAACATGGTAAATTAGTTATGATCTCATTTAGCTGTCATTGTAGAGCGGGGGTTTCAACCTGGTCTTCTAAGGGCCGCATTGTGTGCAGATTTCCATTCAAAGTGAACACACCTTTTGAAAATGTGATAAGCTGATTGCAGGCAGGTGCTACTTATTTTTAAAAAAACACTGCATTGGTTAAACTGCCAAAAATGGATTGGTTGGAACAAAGACCAGTACCAACTGCGGCCTTCTGTGGAATCATTTTGAGACCACCACCCCTGAACAATTTTTGGGGGGGTTTTACTGTCACATGGACATGGGCCATCATGAAAGAACACCGACCAAGCCCTCTCATCGATATTTTTGTTCATAATTAACAGTATAAAATGTTTTATTATATTCTAGATGTATTTTGTATGTTTTATAGTTATTCTATATAAAAATGTGGATATATAATCTTTGGTTTTTCCCGACATCTTGCATTTCATGTTGAGTACTGCATTGTCTGAGGCCATGAACGTTTAACTCTGCTTTTGTAGAGGGCACTGGAGTTTGCAAACCAGTGAAGTTTCAACTAATTGTGGGTTAAACTCCAATAACTGATTGATATTCAGATTAACGATTTTAAAAATCTTTGGGTTTTATTTTAGGAAAAACAAAAATAAAAAATGAGTGAGAGTCAAATAGTAGTGACTAAAGCTATTCAACTTTTTCCTCATTACCCTAATTACAAGTGTAGACATACAGTTGTGGTCAAAAGTTTACATACACTTGTGAAGAACATAATGTTATGGCTCTCTTGAGTTTCCAGTTATTTCTACAATTCAGATTTTTCTCTAAATAGAGTGATTGGAACAGATACTTCTTTGTCACAAAAAAAACATGCATGAAGTTTGGTTCTTTTATGAGTTTATTATGGGTTAACAGAAAAAGTGATCAAATCTGCTGGGTCAAAAATATACATAGAGCAACAAGAATTAGCAATGTTGGTGACTTAGAAAGTTGTGTCAGTGAAATGAGCTTCATAGCATGGCCTCTTAACTTCTTGTGAGCTATTATGAGTGACTGCAGCTGGTGACTTTTCTGGCTCCATTTCAATAGGGCTCATTGGATGCAAACTGCCACACATGCTACAATGGGAAAGTCAAAGGAGCTCAGCATGGATCTGAAAAAGCGAATCCTTGACTTGAACAAGTCAGGAAAGTTATTTGGAGCCATTTCAAAGCAGCTGCAGGTCCCAGCAACATTGCAAACAATTGTTTGTAAGTATAAAGTGCATGGCACTGTCTTGTCACTGCCACGGTTAGGAAGAAAATGCAAGCTATCACCTGCTGCTGAGAGAAAATTGGTCAGGGGGGTGAAGATTCAACCGAGAATCACCAAAAATCAGATCTGCCAAGAATTAGAAGCTGCTGCAACTCTGGTGTCAGTGTCCACAGTCAAGCGTGTTTTGCATCTCCATGGACTGAGAGGCTACCGTGCAAGGTTGGGGTTAGGGTTAAGGTTGGGGTTAGGGTTTAATATCTAAGTACATTTGACAGCCATAACCCTAAGCCTAACGGCGACCAAAAGACTGGCGACCAACGGGGACCAATGAGCGGCGACCAAAAGACCAGCGACCAAAAGACCAGCGACCAAAAGACCAGCGACCAAAAGACCAGCGACCAAAAGACCAGCGACCAAAAGACCAGCGACCAAAAGACCAGCGACCAAACGTCCGAGCACCAGTTTTTTGGAAAAGGATGCCATACATTTTTATCCAAAAACTAACTGAAAAGGTGAGGCTTCACACAGATCATGTGTGGGGATGGTGCTCGCTGCTTCATGGAAAAGCCAGCCTTCATGAACAAATTCGCCCATACTTAGCTTTTACTAAACAAGAACAAAGCAATGTTTTTACTGATTCGTTTATCAAAGACAATGGTGTTTTTTTTAAGTCATTTTGTTACCTGATGTGTGTCACATGCAGGGGTGAGCTCGTCATCAGGCATCGGGTGGAAAAGCTATTTCTATTTTTTTTAAGTTTCTTAGCAGTGGCCCACTACTGTATTAGACAAACTTCACATGGCCCATTGGGTGTTTTTTTTAATTGGTCATGAGAAATAACTCAATTTATCCGCTGATTGGATACTCTAAATTGCCCCTAGGTATGAGTATGAGCGTGAATGGTGGCGTGTCTCCTTGTGCCCTGCGATTGGCTGGCCACTAGTTCAGGGTGTGCCCTGCCTCTGGACCGAAGCCAGCTGGGATAGGCTCCAGCGCCCCCCGCAACCCTAGTTAGGATTAAACCAGTTCAGAAAATGAGATGAGACGAAATGAGGTGATGCTGATGCTGCTTTTGCCCAACCATGTGCTGGTATAGGGGCGCGTGCTGTGTTATTCTTTTTAAAAAATAACATGTCTCTAGGAAAATAAGCGATTACGCACTGCCATTGATTAGCAACGTTCTAAAGTTAAACACTAGTAAACTAGACTCTCTTTTAAGACACATTCAATATAGACACAATACTACATTGCCCTCTGCTGGTTAAATTAACACAAATCATGACACATGCGTGTGTGTTATACACGCCATTAGAGAAATCAATGAGTGGGCTAGGATAATTTAGTTGTTTTATTTTTCAATAAAAATCAGTTTGTCGCTATTAAATTAATATTTAATTTGCCTATGGGAACTCAAAATGGTTTATTTCATTTTATCTTTTGCCTAACTGTAGAGCATTTTTTAAAAATCGGTAATAGCAACAAATACCATGATTATAAAAAAAAATATCCTGTGCCCCTCTGTCTTTCTCTCTGTTAAGTCACACTGATAAAAAAATAGTGAAGGAGGAGTCACAGGTAGGACACAGGTTATGATTATGATTCTCATTATATTACAGTGGCAGTCCGTGCATTTTCTCAAAGCGCCTTTAACGAATCAATCCAACCCTCAAAAACTATTTTATGGCTATAAAACCTCGAATGCTACAGTTGCGACATAAAGAATAGAAATAATCAATAAATCAATGCCCAAAATTGGGGAAATTCCACTTCCTAGCAGCATTTATTGATTAAATACAAATACTGGAGCTTTTCGACATTACAACCGGGCCAGTGGGATGATTTCCCCGGGAAAAGACAGCGATGGACGTCAATGGCGAAACGGCAAAAAATGCACTAAAATGGGGTAAAATCCACTTCCTAGCAGCATTTAGTGATTAAATACAAACACTGGAGCTTGTCAGATATCAGAACCGGGCCAACAATTGAAATATTATTTTGGAATACAGCCATATTTTACTAATCAAAAATCATTTTAAACTGTACACAGTATCCATCCTGCTTTCTTTCTTCCTTCTTTTCTATCGCCATCAAAAGCTAATGATGAAAGTTGAGCCTGTCCTGGCATATTTCTGGCGTAGTCCGTCTTGAAAATGGCTTTAAATCAACACAACAATATATTTGCTTGTGCAGCTAGCTCCACGTCGTACAGCTTGGTAGCTCTCATAGTTAGCGCACTGAAAGTGGTGGACACCCTTTTCCAGGCTGTAACAGGCTTGCTAGCTTTGGAGTTGAACGCCCTTTGTTAATGATGTCCATTTTTTTCTGTAAAAGTCCCAGCTGACTTCGAGCCTGAGGCTGCGGAGTTATTGGGCAAAGTTACCCCCAAACTGAATGCATTTTATGCATGGTGTGATTAGTTTGTGTTTAAATTCTTTGTGATCTGGCAACCGTGAGATCAGCGCGTCATTGGCTCATGATCTCCTTGCCTGAGCGGCGACGGCACCTTACGTGCATGAGGTTTAAAATGCTGATATTTGTGGCTTGCGGAATGGTGGTTGGGGGCCACTGATCAACAGGACACATTTTCGCCAATCTTCTTACCTCCAAGTATAATCATTGGTTTGCAGTTAGGTGCTTTTTGGTTGTAAATTCTGGTAAGTTATCTGTGCTGGATTCGTTTAAACAAAAACATACACACATAACAACAGCCCTTGAAGACCAGTTTGCCCACCCCTGCCCTAAAATATTTAACCGCTGGATCTATAATCAAGTAAGAATGGGAAAGAATTTCCCCATATGACCAACCTGTGCACTGTGGACCACACTTCTTGTCCAAAGTCAGCTTAGATCAACTTTAGAAAAATATGGATAAAAATTTTGCGCAATTCATAACATTTCAAAAGAGCATGTCAAACTAGGGTCACCTATAGTGAAGTAGTTTATTCACTTGACTTGATAGCAGGGAGCGTTGAATGGATTCTCAGGTGTTTCAAAATGAATAAAGGATTAGGTGAATGACGTCCAAAGTGTTTAGTTGTTGTTGTTGTTTTTTCAAGAGATTTAATCATCTTATTTAGAGAATGGTAAACGTGTTGTCTTTGAAATTGGTACAACACAAACACTACCATTCTGACTTCAGTGTGGGCAGCGTGGGATTGATTCCCACTCAAATGCTGCCGATCATGCAACAACTTTCTGGCAGTAAACTGGGCCCGTGTTTATTAATCAATAGTGTGTTTCCCTTGTTGACAAATTCCTCTAACATGCCAGCAGAGTCAGAAGCATATTCCTCTCTTCCAGATTTTTGGCACTACTATTTGCGTCTTCAAGTAAAATCATACTTGATGAACATCGGCTGCACTATTGCACTTCCATCATTTTACTCAACAATTTATATATATATCTAGCTCTACACTTTTAATATTAACAAATCATAATATGTCTGTTCATATGGTTTCCTAAGTTTACCAAGTCGAAAGGAAATAGTATGATCTTAGGTACAATCATGATGTAATACAAATATATATTTTATTAAATTATAGCCTTTTGATGAAGGAAATTATATGATCTGTAATTGCAGCAATATAACTGTGCTATATGTCCTATTTAATATTGAACACGTAGTGTGAAATGTAGCATAAGGGGGTGGGGCCTCCGATTGAAGTGCACTGCCATGTCGGATGAGTCTCCCAATTATGTTGAGCCACAAAGTATTTCCAACATGCTTCAATGACAAGCCAAAATTGTGAAAATAGTTGACTTTTATCGCATTTGCTTCCGGCCAAATGTTTTACTGCATACTTTATATGGATAGAGCTTGTTAACCTCCATCATCATAAATCAAAATAACCAAATGTGTAGTGCTTTTTTCTACACTTTTTGTGTAAGAACAGATCAATCTTGGCAAATGTTTTAATAAACATTGTGTTCTGCTAAAATAATGTCCAAATGTGATAATTTAATAAACATATGCCCCTAAAGCACACATTAAAGAATCATCTTGTGATTCATTGAAGAATTATCATGAGTACAGAACTTTTTTTTTTACTTCGAAGGTTCTCAAGCATTTTCACATTGTTTCCATATTCATCTACTAATAACACAAATACCGTGTTGAAGTTTTTTAGATGACTAAATTCTAATTTTGGACCTCAGGAGAGACCGGAGTATTGAATACACACCCCTCTTCACATTCATAACATTGATGTAAAGAAAAGGTAATTCCTGGGCATTCAAAGTGCACCTGACCTTTCTTAAGCCTATTTTTCTGAACTGCTTTATCGTCGCTAGGGTCGCGGTGGGTGCTGGAGCATGTCCCAGCTGACTTCGGGCCAGAGCCGAACCTGAGACACCCTGAATCGGTGGCACACTCACACCGATTAGTGTTCAATCAGCCGACCATGCATATTTTTGGAATGTGAGAGGAAACCGGAGTACCCGGATAAAACCTACACAGGCACAGACAGAACATGTAAACTCCACACAGGTGGACCGCCGTAGATTTGAACCCAGGACCCGAGAGCTGTGAGGCCGACGCGCTGACCACAAAATCATCGGGCCGGCTGCATCTACATTTTTGTCTCCTCACTCAGCCTGTGTCAATCCTCCAATGCAAGTATTTTTTCATCTTATCAGACCCATGTGGAGGGCCTAATTAACTAGCACCGCTGCAAGCATGAAAGCAGGTCCTGGATTAGACATAGCTATCCCAGGGTCGAGGTTAAGAGGTGGTCTGTTTGTAGACCCCTCCAGCAAATCAAAGATTGACATGAGCAGTTTAAGAATTTCAATATTTTTTAATGAAAGTCAGTATTGTCAAAAGAATTGTGACTGTCATTCAAAATGTTGTCACTCCATTGTTATTACATTTGTGGTTTTCATATAGACTGACTTGCATGCTTAAATTGAAATTCTGGTATTAGCTGGAGTGTACATATGAAGGAAAGAAGCAACTCCACATTTCTGGAATGAAGAGAATAGAAGGCCAATAAAGCCATAAAGTCTCTGGAGAATTTTCACATGGTATCTCGTGTGGTCCGATTGGACCACAGCAACTTAAGAGCTGGTAAACGTGAAAGAGACAAGTTAGCTGCGATCAGAGATGTTTGGGATGAATGGGTCTAAATTCTGCCTTTGTTTTACAATCCTGGTCCCCATTTTACTATTGATGAGCACCTTGTTCCGTTTATGGGGTGGTGTCCTTTCCGATAGTACATGCCCAACAAGGCCGCCAAGTTTGGCATCAAAATATGCGTAGTCCGTGAGGCAAAATCGAGGTGTGCATGAAATATGCAAGTATACACTGGAAAAGTACCCAGAGGAACATCTGAGAAGAATCAAGGGATGCATGTTGTGCTGGAGATGAGTGAAGTGCGACCAGGTCATAACATCCCATGTGACACCTTCTTTACATCCTACTGCCTTGGAGAGTAAGTTCAGAAGAGGAAGCTGACAATGTCGGGAACAGTAGGGTGCATGGCAGACATGGGCATTCCTAAATATTTGTTTGCAGTGACAAAGCAGCAGTTGTTTCATACTGGCAAGATTAAATAAAAAATGTTCTTGTAATGAGCGCGATCTACACAGATGCATCTCTGAGCACAAGAGAAGACATGAAGCCACAAATGATCATTGACGATAACGCCACTAAAGGAGGAGTTGACAATCTGGACAAATTCAGCAGCATATGATTCAGATATTTCTTAGGCCAGCAGAGAAGACCTTGAAGGCCTTGACGGCCCACCACAGCTTGACAGATAATGACTTTTGTCACACTTTGGCAAGATGCTTCTAATATTTAAATGATGACCAAGGAATCCTTTTGGATTATGCTCTGGTTCGCTTGGCTTGGTTAAGGGCGCTGTTAAGATGTGCTGATCTTTGTTTCTTAAACACAAAGTTTCTTGGGCATAAGCCAATCCGGGACTCACCCATCGTTGGACGTTCAGGTAACAAGAGTTAAAGGCCCGGCCCCAAAGGCGGAGTCTTGGACCAGGTGACGGAAGAGAATTTGACGTGCTGGGATCCGAAGGGCTCTGTGAGCCACACTCCTCCCAGTCAACCATATCCAGGATGATTTTAATTTGTTCACGGTCTTCCTTTGTATGTTAAAATGGTGTAATTTTATTTCCATAACAATACAATACAATTCATTTATTTTTTTCCCCAGCTCAAAAACCTATGATAAGTTCTTGATAAATACTGCATTAATATAATATATATTTCAATCATATAATTATATCAGACTCGTTGTTTCAATTATATAATAACTATAGCCATTACACATAGCAAAATAAATAAACTATAGATTAATAGGAAATTGAAAAGGGTTTATATAGTCATCTCCCCTTAGGGACTGGGGAGCGGAGGTCGGAATGTGTGGACCGGATAGCGGCTCTGAAGAACCGGACTTGGCCACCTCTGTACTATTTGTACTATGTATCTGACTATTAAATAAACTGCAGAAATAAATGACAACTTCATTTATTTGTCTTGTCTTTAAGTGGCACCCTATGTGTATTCGTTGTAAAGTAGAATGTCTTATCCTTAACTTGTTGGCTCAGGTAAACAAGATTCTAAGTGTGTCAGATCCTGGGGTTAAATTCCACAGAGATAAATTCAAATTAAAGCAATGAAGGTTTTTGCCATTCACGTACCTTAAGGTGTGTTTGTTCATGCAACAAGGCCATCCAATTAGCCATCCAGCTCTCTCTTATTCACTTATCCTGTGGGGAGGTGATGAAGCGATACAAGATAGTCCTGAAATTCCATCTAATCCACTTTTTGTTTTGTTTTGTTTCTTAGACGTTGTTTGAATTTGACAGATTGATGTCACGCTGAAGGGTAAAGGTGTCCATTATTGTATTTTCTGACATGTTTTGCCACATTAGACAAAAGAATGATTTATTTGTGTATAGACGTTATTGTTTTAAACCAAATACATGTACCTTTTGGTATTCCCTTTCTTTACCCATGCATAGGTTTGATTCCTCAGATGCCACACATTAAAAAAAAAAAAGAAGATAATTCTCTAAAAAGAGATTTTACCTGAGGATTGAAGAAAATTCAATTTTAGAAAATATAAGAACATGAAGTCACCATGCTGTTAGCTTGGGAATGACGTGAAGGGGAACCCTTTTAACTGTTCCTTTCAAACACACAAATGCAAAATAAGTACACTCAGAAATGTGTGCATGCATATGCGTGCAGGTTGCTTCAACAGTGACTTGAACAAGTGAGAATGACCACTGGCAATGCTGCACAGAGCTGCGCTTTTGAACAGAGGCCACTTTGACTAATTGGGCTAATTTGGTGGCATGAGAAGCAAAGGACTCCCAAAGGACCGAATGGCTCCATTTTCTTTTCATCATGAGCTCTTTATCTTTCTCGCCTCATTTGAACCCAGCTCTCTCGTCACCTAACTCTCCCTCGGTACTGCAGCTGCTTGCTCTTGCTCTCGCTTTGATAGCTCTTTCAGGTTTCAATCAAGAAAAATATATGTATAAATTCAGTTGACTGTCACATTGCTTCTTGACCATGTTGATGACACATGCACGCCACATTACATAGCTCACTATCATTTGATATCCAAATAAAGAATTAAATATTTTACCGTGTTCTATCAAGTAATTGTGTTTAGTTTTTATTTAATATACCCTAATCGTTATAACATTTTTGTGCTCGCCTGGCTGTTTTAAATTACAGAGCCTTGGTATTTGGCGATGGGCTTCCCATCTTGCTAGCAGAGTATTTAAACTCAGACGTTTCAAAAGAAGTATGCCAAAATATTGTCTTGATCTATAATCCTGCTAAAGCGTAATTTATGGCTGGATTGATAGGACGGACGGACGGACGGACGGGCGGGGCGGGCGGGCGGTTTGGGCGGACGGGCGAGCGGGCGGACGGACGGATGGATAGATAGATAGAGATTGTTGGATGGATGGATAGATAGATAGAGATTGTTGGATGGATGGATATGTTAAAATATTCAAGCAATGTTTGTCCAAACTGTGTATCATAGAAAGTTGAAATTATTTGATGGCATTGTTGGTCTTTCACTTTTCAGGACCCCCATGAAGGAACTGAGAGTGTGCTACTATGTTTTGTTATCCTACTCTTGCTTTGGCTTGATTGAATTGAACTTCTGAATTGCTTCTCATATCATATCTGTACATTTTGCTTGATTGATTTGCGTGAAATTGAAATTGTAATTTCTCATCTAACCCACTTTTCGAAAGTGAACCTTCACAGAAGATTAAATGAATAATTATTGTACTTCTTTTCTATTCTGTGCTTTGTGTAGATATCGAGAGGCCTTTTTGTTTTTGCTCGTACCCTCACTGCGCTCATCACCACAGTTTCAATTGGATTTTTAAATCGCATTGACCTCTTTGTCACCGACCCTTTTTGTTACATACTGTATTTACTTGCATATAAACCACCCCCGTGTATAAGCCGCAACCTTAAAATTGCCTTAAAATCGTAGAATTCGACAATTTCTCGCATATAAGCCGCCCGTGATTCATAATGTTCACCTCCATTATCATGGTTTTAATTGTGACTACAAATGTGTTATTTTTAAAGGAAAAATCTTTAGAAAAATCATCGCACGTGGTATTTCTGAGATACTGTATGACCCAAAAGAACATTATTAAGGTCAATATCATAAGGAAGTCAGTAATTTATCCAGAAATGGTTGTTTTCTTACTGAAAAGCTGAAAATATCAACAATGTTAATTTGCCGACATCTACTGGTGAATTAGAGTATAGCAACACTGTAAGTCTTGTGCGCGTATAAACCACACCCTTGATGCAGTCATATTTTTTTTGTTTCAAGTCCGGGTTATATGGGAGACTATATGGTAATTTTTTTTGGTAGAAATTCACTTTTATAATCGAATGCTGTTCTCATTACATCCGCCTTTCCTCTTTCACATTGGCCGCGTCAACATAAAAGCAGGAATCGGGGCCTGAAAAATATAAATTTTTGCGTGAGAAATAGATTTGTCTTTCAAAATAAATATATATTAATTTAGGATGCAGAAAATTAATTCATTTAAATTTTCACGTCGAAATCAATAATTGAAAACAATCGCAATATATTTCTAAATTCTGTTTTTAATATTTTGCAAATTTACAAAAGAAAAACAGTGTGTAACTCGCTAAGTTTCAAGGAAATTCATCACACTTGGCTGGCTTTATAATTGAGTTCCACCTAGAAAATTCCTTGGTTCGCCACTGCAAGGAATTCATCAAAATGTATTTCAATAAATGGGCGTAAATTATATTGGCGCTTAGCGTGAGAAAATTTTTATTATTTTTGAATTGGAAAAATGGATCTTAACCCTAAAAAATAATGTTTGATGACCCCCGGTATTACAATCCCGAAGTTCCCATTCAAAATCAAGAAGAATATTGCATTTTTGGGGTTGACGGTTGTAGATTCTTAAAAAAAAAATAGAAAACTATGGAGAACCTTTCAAAGGAGCATTGGATGATACGAGACCTTAACTCCCAATCTCAAAATGGAGTCTCACCAGCGCTTCGTTATTCTTGAACATGTTAATTCAATGTTGCGAATAAAGTTCGCAATTAGTGGTGTACAGCTCAAAGCGTGTGGTTTACATGGGGAAATGCACGAGCCAATCAACTTGCTCTAAATTTCCCAACCAATAATTAGCAGCATTATGATCACATGGATTATGCATGCACACGCAATACTGTGCGCATGTGCGTACACTCTGCACTGCGCACACAGCATTTGAGCTTGAATGCATGGAGAAATGCAAGCAATGTGTGCATGCATTTTCAAATTTCTTGGCCGAGGAAAATTATTGGAAATAATTTTTGTTCTGCGACCAATATATGACAACTTTTCAGCAAAAATATATTTATTATATTTAGACCATGAAAGCCCAATTGAAAATATATGTATGAGTATATACTGCAATACATTTCTACCAATTATTTGTTGCCGACCACTGGCAGGGATGAACCTTGTCCACGGGTGGGCAATCCGGTCCTCGGGTCAAGTGGAGATCTCATCGAAGTCACACCGCAACCTTCATTCAATCATTCATTCATTTTCTGAACTGCTTAATCCTCAAAAAGGCCGTTGGGGGTGCTGGTGCATATCCCACGAGGCGGGGGACACGCTGAATTGGTGGCCAGCCAATTACAAAGCGCAAGGAGACGGGCAACCATTCACACTCATACCTCTACACAATTTTGAGTGTTCAATTAAGTTGCCATGCATGGTTTTGGATTGAGGGAGGAAACCAGATTACCGGGACGAAACCCATGCAGGCCCGGGGAAAACATGCAAACTCCACAAAGGAGGACCGACCTGGATACAACACTTTTTCTTCTTTTTTTTAAAGCATGTCAGATTGTTAGGCGCCTCATACATTGTAAAGCAGATTTTAGACTTTTAATAGTGCGCAGCATCAAAATTGGATTTCGGCACAATGATCATATCACACATGACATACCGCCTAACAAGCTGGTCATTGACCTGCAAACAACACTGAAACCAAACCAAACCATTCATAAGCAAGCTTTGAAAGTATTGGACTGAAAGCCAAAAACGCAAAAACACCTGAATTGGAACTATACCGTTAAATATACAGATATCACTTTAGTTTACAAAATCTTCCAACACAACGCTGTATAAAAACTGTGCTACGTGTGTATGTCTGTCTACTGCAGACAAGGGCATATACGGCCCGCGGGCCACATACGGCCCGCTAGACTTTTTAATCCGGCTCGCTGACGTTGTCCAATTAATGTTTTTTTTTTCTTCTCCAAGATGGCGCCGTCACGCGGAAGCCAGTGGCAGTAGCTCTGTCCACTCTTATTTGTTTTTGTGTTTTACACCCCTTCTATCTTTTTTTTAAATTACATTTTAATATTTCTTACTACATTCCTTTTTATTTTACTTTGTTCTTTATACTTTTTACTTTAATGATGAATGATGAGTATGTTAATACTTTAGTCCTTTTTTCTGTTTGTTATGGTTGTTATGCTTATTAGCTTTTCGTGTTTTACAGCCCTTCTATATTTTTTTTCAATTACATTTTAATATTTCTTAATACATTCCATTTTACTTTACTTTGTACTTTATACTTTTTACTTAAGTGATGAGTATGTTAATACTTTAGTCCTTTTTTCTGTTTATGTTTCATACGTACTGTTAACGGATGCAGTTTTTTATATGTATCGTATCTTGTGCTGACCCGGCCCATCTGTCAAATTTTTAATGTCGATGTGGCCCCCGGGCCGAAAAGTTTGCCCAACCCTGGTCAACTTTCTAGTGTGTGTCATCGTTTATCTTCAACCTACACAAGGGACCAAAGATGGAAATTAGCCCTCGACTATAATCTTACATATATATGTTCATTAACATGAACATAAATATGTTCATTAATATGGATTGTCCCTTATTAAATAAATCAAACTCCATGTCCCGAGTTTCCAGATCACAATGACTCCAAAAACACCATAAATATTACCCACCCAGTTTGGCGGGAAGCTTTTAAAATCTATCAGCACTACTACACCTATGCATGCACATTTTCACTCCTGTGCTTTTTATATGACAAATAAGTGTTGGAGGTCAAAAAACAAAAGGACTGCTGAGTTGATTTTGCTAATATTCCAACCTTTACCTTAAAATGAGGTGTGCACAAACAACTATTTCGATTTATTTCAGGTATCCTTGCAAATCAGTGTCACAAATTATAACTTCAATTGCAATATGGAAACATAAGTGATACTGACGAAACACAAAGACATATTAAAACACAAATCGGTTGCAAGTAAAACAAATCACCATCTCACTTGTAAGGATGGTGTTGCACCCTGAGTACAACACATTTACAGATTTTGACATGTTCTTGCTCTGTGTCCACTTGACTCAGCTGGTCATCCTCCAGGTCCAAGTCGCCACAGCGAATAGCAAAATAAGATAAAAAACTATTCAATGCTTATGTGTTCTTTGCACGCATCCTTTTCTCTCTCTTGCAACCTCTAGTCTAGATTATCTGAATAGGAGAGCGACTTGGTCTTGTTGTTTTTTGTGGTAGCTTATTATTTGCATAGATTTTGCAATACCTCAGTATTGATGTTTTCTGGACGTCTCTAGCATCTCG
This sequence comes from Stigmatopora nigra, assembly GCF_051989575.1. Classification (NCBI taxonomy): domain Eukaryota; kingdom Metazoa; phylum Chordata; class Actinopteri; order Syngnathiformes; family Syngnathidae; genus Stigmatopora; species Stigmatopora nigra. The sequence continues at coordinate 10,361,173 of NC_135523.1, forward strand.
TGGGTGTACTTTTGTTGTACTTTGTCATACTCAGGTTTTGTGTTGAAAAATCTTTTGTTTATTTGTATTCCTGCTTCTGAGTTTTGTGTTGGATCCAATCTCATTCTAATAACACAGTCATGCCATTACATGTGTTTTCTTGATCTTTATCGAGCTTCGGGACTCTTAAAAGGTGGCTCTCATAACACGTCATAGTTGTCAAACAAGAAAATAGGAATAGCTTTACCTGTCCGCAGTGTGAAAATAGTTGGGGACAGCTGCACTAAAACCCTAAAGAGAAGCATGAAAGATTAGCATGGCTAACTAGTGAAACATGATCAAGAAAAAATATAACAAGCACACATTGTCCTCTGAAGCCTCAAAGACTTACAAAACTTGCCAAGGAAAAAATAATCTTCTTTATGAAGGTCCCTCAAGGCAAAACAATGACTATTCTCCTCCAATATCAATAAAACACAGACAATATATTACTGTGATTTTCTGAATGTAATGCATTATGGCTCTTATTCTGGCTTTTGATGGGGAGGGTTCATATTATGATGAGGCTTATGCTGGAGATGACTGATAATCTAGAGTATATGACATGTTTCCTTCCGTCTTTGTCCGCAGCCCTTGGCACTGGGAAACTCGCTGGTCATCTTCACCAGTGGAGTAAGGGAGAAAAGGGCGAGTTTGAGACACAACATATGTTATTTGCTTTTCCAATAGTGTGATGCCTCGCAGGTAAATTTGTGCTATCGTATTATGACACAGAAAAGGAAAGAGGCTCAGTTGCGCCCCAAGATGGAATTCGGACAGCCAGAAATAATATCTAAAATGTAGACATTGGGAGCTGGTGACAGTTGGACTGCATGGAGACATCACAAAAAATATATCTGAGTTTAACATCAAAAACAATCAGACTAGAGATAGACAATGAAAAAAATGCTTCCAGAATATGAAGGGGGAAATGAAAACGAAGTACTTCTGTTCTCCCTTGCTCCTTCTACATCTGTCGGTTTGAATTTGTACATGGATAAAGAGAAAAAAATACAAATCAATATATGTTGTAGAGAAATGGATGATGTAAGGTTTGGAGATAGGGCTGCAAAGTGCCTGGAGCACATCTTGCGAGCCCCATCCATTCACAGTCTCTGGCAGACTGTCACTGTTTGCTATTGTTAGTAGATGCTTCTTTAAAAGCCATTGGCAAAGGCAGATTAGGCCACTTAACAAACACGACATAGTTATGTGATTGTGAAAAACAAATAGCGAATGTATAGCAGTTATACTGCATTCACCCCTCAATAATAGAAAAAATATGACACTTCTATTTTTTTGAATGTGTTCAAATAATATTATGTTAACTGCGTCAAAGGCTAATAAATGAGGACCCTGGCAGACGATACAATAAGAGAGTGGAGGAAAGAGGAAAAGAAAGACAGGAGAAGGTGAGAAACTCTCATTTCATTTCATTTGTGTGGGTTTCCTCTGGGTATTTCCGTTACATCACACATTTCAGGGACATGCATGGTAGGCTTGTGTGACAATCTGAATTGCCTCTAAATATGAGTGTCACCTCTTGCCCTAAGATCGGCTGGCCACCGATTCAGGGTGTCCCCAATTTAGTGCCTGAAATTCATCTGGGATAGAAATAAAATTCAAGATTCTGTAGATGTCGCTGTATGACACTGACAGCTTGACTCTCTGGGTACATTGGTTGCTGACGCGTTATATTTATGTAGTGAAAAGGGTGAAAGTTTGCCACCAATGACAGAGACAATCCTGAATTGAGTGGAAATAGGTAAAACGAGATCAAAACAAATCCATTTCTTCTCCTTCAGCCATTACAGGTTGACAAAACCGCTATTAAATCAACACAACAATATATTTGCTTGTGCAGCTCGCTTCAGTTTGATAGCTCTCACTAGTCCACTCTATCACTAGCCAATCATAGCTGGTGAAAGCGATGACGTATCCCTACGACTGCGAGAAGGCCTTGGTGTCACCAAATCGAATTCTGATTGGTCAAAGCAAGTCTTATTGATGCTTGTTTAATGCAGCAGAGTCTGCAGAACTGATTGTGAAGGCATTGAGGCACATTCCTTACCCTGGCAACAAATAATGACTGAAATGTGATTGGTTAAATACTTCAATATGAAAACAAATCTGGGAGCAGTGCAACCAGGAGGAAAAGCAGTGAAAGGATTCTAACAGACAATTTGGAATTATTTAATAAGTATTCATGGACAAAATATAATGAACATCATCAGTCTTTGATTCAGATATTTTTAGGCCAGCAGAGAAGACCTTGAAGGCCTTGATGACAAACCACTGGATGAGCATGTGTGTGAATGACGGATACGGTAATAATAGCACTGTTCTAGATAGACACAGACAGAATTAGTGTCGGTTAGATGAGGCCTTTTTTCTGCCCTGAGAGATAGCTGTTGTTTCATCACTGCTGTCTACATCCCACCCCACATAAAGGTAAATACCGCTCTCTCGCTACTAATGGACAAAATAAACAATCCCCAGGACACATGCCCAAGTGTCGCACACATAAATGCAGAGGATTTTAATCAGGAAAATCTCAAAACTGTTGCGCCAAAATTTTACCAGGATGTGAAATGTCCAACAAGAAAGGATAAATTATGTTTACTTTAAAGGTGCATACAGAACCATACCACTTTCACACTTTGGACAGTCACATCTCGTCTCTTTATTCTGGCCCCAGCCGACAAACAAAGCCACAAAGGCGAACCATTATCCCCCAGCCTGACGACGGCCTCCCCTGACTCCAAAACTGCTTTGAACAGACAGTGGGAAATTCTCAACTATCAGGACCTGGGAACATCCATCAAAACAGTACTGTCTTAGATCAAGTACTGCATGGCAAACCGGGCCCATGATGCAGCCTTCAGATCTGGCGACATGGAACTCTACAGCACAGTACGTACCAACCTGAGGGAGGCATCGAGGTTTCCAGAGCAGGCTACAAGGGTAAGATAGGAGGACAACTCGATAACCCCTGAACTATGTGGCAGATCGCACGGTCCCTCGCCATCTACAAGGGCTGAGCTGCGACTCCTGCTGACTCAGATGCGGAAATGGCTGAGGAGCTAAACTACTTTTTTGCCCGCTTTGAGTCCCAAGCCCAGCACCCAGTCACAACACCCCAACCTCCAATCCATCCCACTCCAAGCTCGCGAAAAAGATTCATCCCACTCACTGTGGAGGTAGTGAGACGTGTGCTCCGTGCAGTCAACTCCAGGAAGGCCACAGGCAAAGTACTTAAGGCATGTGCTGACCAATGAACACCATTTCTTCCCAGTCTTCCCAGCCTGCCTAAAATCAGCCACCATTATCCCAATACCCATGAAGTCACCCGCAAACAATCTGGGTGACTACCGTCCAGTAGCTCTTACTCCAATCATCAAAAAGTGCTTTGAAAATTTGGCACTGAAACACAGCAAAGACTGTGTTCCCCTCATCCACGACCTGCATCAGTTTGCAAATCGGCTAAGGAGATCCAACGAAGATTCAATAACCACTGCGCCAATGTGCACCACTAAGCCAACATTGAGAAAAGGGAGTTATGTCAGAATGCTCTTTATCGACCACACCTCAGGCTTTAACACCATAAGACTGGACATTCTTATCCTCAAGTCAAGTTGGCCAACCTGGGGCTGCCACCTTCCACCTGCTCCTGGAATAAGGACTTTCTGATCAGCTCACCCCAGCACGTGAAGTTGGGTCGCCACTTTTCATCCGCTCAAACGCATAGTACCGGCTGGCCCCAATACTGTGTGCTAAGTCCACTACTCCACTCGCTGTACTCACACGAATGCAAACCCACGCACCCTGAGAAAGTCATTGTGAAAACTGCGGATAATATAACAGCGGTGGGGATGATCACATAGGACAGGGGTGGCCAACCCGCGGCTCGCGAGCCGCATGCGGCTCTTTGCCCGGTTTCATGCGGCTCTTACGTCCATATCAAAGTTTGTATTTGTGTTTTATTTTTTTTTTGCGTGTGCGCTTCGCTTGAGTTCAATACGGTATTTTCGTCCAATGCGCATGTGCTTGGGATGAAAATACCTCAAAGTTTCCCAGTAGGAGCAAGGTCATTTGAGTAAACGTTTTTAACAGAGTGGGAGAGCTCCCGTGAACCAGAAGCGACAATGAACAGCGTCGCGCACACAAAAAGTATCCCAAAGATCGAGCGTCGCTGAAAAAGCCACACCCCCTGCGAGGCAGAACAAGGCGAGAGTGCTCAGCCGGGAGCAGCCAATAGGAGAGCGAGGTGTACACCCACGTGGTGGGCGCGCTAGTTAAAAGCCATTCATAATAAATGACAGCTCACAAGGAGCGAACGTTGCGCAAAAATAGGCTCTGATTTTATGACAGAAGTCCTACTAAGTAACATGCATAGAAAAAGAAAAACGCTATTGTAAATTATTATATTTTTGTTTGTGGACTTGGTTGAACTGAGAGTTTGTCTGTGTGGGACAGTGCACACAATGTTCATTGTTGATAATGACTGGCCTGTGCTGTTAGTACTGTAGGAGTCAATTTATGTCATTACTATGCTGGTGTGTGACATTTACAATAAATCTGTGTGATGTGGCTCTTTGCGGTAACACAGTAAAAAATGTGGCTCTTTGCGGTAACACGGTAAAAAATGTGGCTCTTGGTCTCTGACTGGTTGGCCACCCCTGACATAGGAGAATGAGACGGTCTACAGAAATTAGTTCCTGAGACTCAGTAAGTAAAGCACTCTCAATAACTTGGCGAAGATCATCTCCAAAACCAGAGAACTCATCCTGGACTTACAACAAAACAAAGTCGCTCCGTCGCCCCTGAATATCAGCGGTGAAGGTATGGAGTGAGTGGAGACTTTCAAATTCCTAGGGGTCCATATCGCTCCTAATATTATAGGAGAAGCTACAGGGGTCATAACAACCAACAGGGGTCATAACAACCAAGACAAACAGACTCAAGGACAGTTTCTTCTGTCCACTAATTATTTATTATGTTGACCAGTACTTATTAATTATGTTGATCACTACTTATTTATTATGTTGACCACTACTTATTTATTATGTTGACCACTAGTTATTTATTATGTTGACCACTACTTATTATTAAGTTGACCACTACTTATTTATTATGTTGACCACTACTTATTTATTATGTTGACCACTACTTATTTATTATGTTGACCACTACTTATTTAATATGTTGACCACTACTTATTTATTATGTTGACCACTATTTATTTATTATGTTGACCACTACTTATTAATTATGTTGACCACTACTTATTTATTATGTTGACCACTACTTATTTATTATGTTGACCACTACTTATTTATGACGTTGACTTTATTGAGGATCTATTTATCATGACTATATAGTGATTATTTATTTGTATGTTTGTTTATTGTTGAGTCCTAAGACTCAACGTTTCCAAAACCCGAGAAAATAACTCTTCCATGACTTCCGACGGAACAAGGCCACTCCGCTCTACTGATTTCACTTGGACTACTTATTTATTCATTACGTATTTATTGATTCTTTTTTCATTATTTATTTAATGCCACATGGTCTAGATGTTCACTTGCCTGACTTCGGTGCCAGCAGGCATGGGCTCAATTCCCGCTGGTGGCTGTATGGTTGTGAGGCTGTATTATTGTTTCTCTAAGTGCCCTATGAATGACTGGTGACCAATCTGGGGTGTAGCCCTCCTTTCCCCTGAAATCAGATGGGTTAAGCTCCAGCAACCCCCACAACCCTTTCAGAGATGTACAGTATGGAAGAATGAATGAATTTGTCTTTTTGTGTGTTGTTGTATTCGTGCACCTCGTGTTGAAGTTTAAATCTCATTATACTTGTATAATGATGATAAAAGCATTCAGTTAAATTCAATTCCTTAATGGAAGAACAATATTCCATAACACATATAAAAGACCAGACCAGACACCTATCCAATCTTTCACCATTGTACCAACACCATTTCCAGCACTAACAGTTCACACACTGTGCATGAGGGCCACAGTTGGTCGGATGCAGGCAGGTCTAGGTCACCCCCTCGCCTGTCTGGGGAACAGATGTGATTCACTACGACAGCTCCTTGATGAGTAATTGCTCTAATCACTTGACGGCTCACAACCAACCCCTCCACCTCAGCCTAAAACACAAATGCTGCTCCACCCCCTCTTTTCTGCAGGGTTCATCTTGGCGTTTGTCAGGTTCATTAATAATTACCTTCGTCCGTAATTATCAATAACTGCAGGAAGACATCTTATTCAATTATTGACATTTAATTAAATAGAAATGGATACAACAGATAGCCTCCGGAGGGAGAGTTACAGCAAGCGTCACCGTACGACTTCCGAACGTCTCCTCGAATAGACATTTTCGTCCTATTCTTATGGTCACAAGTTACAGAGTTGTTGATCATTCCATCACGTATGAGTAAAAACAACATCTGGGACTACAATAACAATCAAGGTATTTTACTAATAACAAAAACAGGGACTAGACCTAACAACATTTAGATTAGAGTAATTATACAACCTCCTTGACCTAAGAATCATATAATATAATCATAATCATATAATCGTTACATACAGAAAAACCCGAAGTGTACGGTTACATAACGATAACAATATTCTTGTTATTGTCCGAATAGCCCTGTCCTCGTCACCAAGGGCCCACCAAATCTCAAGGACCCAGATTGGGTGGATTGTTTGTATAACCATCCTGGAACAGGCTGTCTAGGTTAAAGATGACTTGGTGTGACCTCAAGACTTTTGAAAAACAGAAAGAGAATGATTTAACAAAGTAATGAATTAATACAAAGAAAAGAAAGAGATTGATTTAATAAAGAAATGAATTAATATAACTATTATAATAATAAAACAGAATAAACCCAACATTCCCCCGTTTTTATAATATGTATGTTATTAGTCATTTCTTAGTAATCACTAAATGGAAATGTCGGTGACTGCGATTTTATCCGCCTACTCCTTACTCCCATGGCTGGTCTGAAAGAGAAAAAACATAATTATATTCGTCCAATTGGTCCTCGGATTTACCGTACTCCTGGACCTCACTGCTTTCCCCAAACCGTCCCATAAGATACAACTCATGTACTTTAGAATTTGTAGGGGCAATTTCAGTAGTTATAAGTCGGCTTAGCAAGGAGCGCAAACAGGGGATACTACATCACCCACACAATGTTAGGATAGCGGTAATTGTGCCTATAGTCCAAATCTTTAGATTTTCCAAAGGTCTTATCCCACCAATCTGACAATGCGGACGTATCTACTCCAGAGTGCTCTTGCATATTGCGGTTCAGTGTTTGCAGGCCAGTAATGGCCCTGGTGAGAGATCCACTGGGTGGCGCGTTGTTCGGTATGAAGGTGCAACATTGTTTTCCAAACATTGCACACACGCCCCCTGTTTCAAGGATCATATCCACCGCTATGCGATTCTGGAACGCCATCAGACTGGTAGCTGCCAGTTGTTCCTTCATGGCCACAAATCCCTGTTCAGTATAATTTCCAAGTTTTGAACATTGTAATGTAAGTAATTTATTCTATCCACATTTTTGTTTGGGGTGATTAGAAGGAAGATAGACTCCCAACCTGCTGCGATCTGATTAGCCAGCTTATACTCATCTGGTACGCCCCGGGGGATGCCAATCGCATCAATGTATGTTGGATCTCCTTCCCTCCATGCCTCTCGACGATGTCGGGAGGGTCGACCCTTCACCTCCGAATTATGAGCCGCCAATTGTATCTCCTCCACTGTGGATGGAAAAACAGACACCGGTAAGAGCAGTGAGACCAAAGTACCTAGTCCTGCCGCGTTTCGGCAGGAGTCGTATAATTTATCTACCACCCCGCCACCATAGGCCAGAACGTGGTATCAGGGGTGTAGTTTGTTTTAGAACGCCGGTACACCACGTCTCATTTATCGCCCCCAGCTTCAGACCATGCCCTGTAAGGTTTAAGCAGGTAAAATGATTAAACAGTGGAAAAATTGACTTCCTATTTACCGCGTAACAGGATAAACACTGCTTCAATATTTTTTCTTGCCAAGTAGGACACGTTTTTTCATTTGTAAAAAACACTTTTCCCCAAAAGAATGGTGATTGAGGGAGTTGTTAGACCCCATCGTATTTTCTCTTGTCTGGTAGGTTATCCTAATCCTTTGTAAGATGGTTTAGTCTCAATTGAAACCATATGGAGACGTCAAACCCAATATAAAAGAGTTCCCTATAGTTTTATGGTATTGCTTGCTGAGCAATAATCTTTTCAATTAATATTGGTGTTTTCCCGTATCTTATTAAGTCAGAAAGTTTATCTTACCCGTCCCCTCAATGTTTCAATTGAGACCACCCTTTTACCAAAGTAGCTCCACATAGTGCTTGCCTTCTTTACACTCCATTAACAGCGCCCAATTATCCCCCGTTTGGGAAATCCCTGTTTCAGAAATAAATTTCACAGGTTAATATGTCAGTCCAAGCTTTCCAATCTTGACCAATTTCTGCAACAAGGCTTTTCCCAATCTTTAATTTTTTGCTGTTAATGTACCACACATATTTCCCACCATCTCTTTTTGTATGGCAACCGGGACGTCGCCGAGTCCAAATATATATTTTCAATGTGGAAATTTGATTTAGTAGGTAATGTTAATTAAATGTAAATGTGTATGTTTCTCGGTTTACCCTCCCGTAAGAAGGTGTATCCTCAATTGAAACGCCTCCGCCTTTTTCTCCAACTGGAGAAAACAACCCTACTGTGGAAAGGAATAGAATCACAATCATCATTAATCTCATTGCCCCAAAAGCAATAATTGTTTTCAACATGACTTTTTGTCTTTGTTTAGGGAGTTTTCCTCTTGAAACGTTTCAATTTAGACAACCTTCTTACTGTGGGAAAGGTGCATCCGTGTCCCCTTTCAGTAACAAGGACCCTCCCACTTTGCGTTGCTCCGATGTTTCTTCTTTTATGCTGCTTATCAGCATCCAGTCTTCAAGAATCACCGTCGCTTCGTCCGTTTCCTGTTGAGAAGCAAAATCTCCCTCTGATAGTCTAAATTTGGTGTGTGCGGTTTTTTTTTTTTTTTTCTCTGATAGATTCGCCTCATCATCCAATTGTCATTGTGTGGTGAATAATAACAATTTGTAAGGTCTACCAAACAGGACTTCATATAAGGTCCGCCAATTGTGGATGGTAGACAACTATTATATTAACAAAATGGGAGCCATTATCACTATAAATAGTTTCTGGAATTCCATATCGTGGAATGATATCCATATGATCTAATAAAAATAAAATAAAATCTATATGTATTTTTTGAAATGGATATGTGGGTATGCATATAGATTTAAACCCTAAGCCTTGTAGTGCCGTTGTAGCAAGGCCACCTCCCCCTTGTCGAGACATAGGTCTTCCCTTGACTCAAGCCCAAATTATTTTCTTTTATTGATAGATTATGTCTCGGTGGTCTGCCAATCAAAAAACACAAAAAGACAAACTATCATTCACGCTCACACTCATAAAAAGAAGAATTTAGTGTGTTCAACCAGTCTAGCATCCATAATTTCATTTTGTGGGAGTAAACTGGAGTACCCGGAGAAAATCCACAAATTCTCGAGGACGCCATGAATACCCCACATTCCGGAAGGTCTGGATCCACCCCGCATTCATTAGTAGATCCTTTAATATACACACCCCCACTCTAGTATTTTAACCGTTTGTAAAAAATTACCTTCAAGTTTCACACAAAGTTATATCCTTTTTAATGCTATCAGTTTACCTGTTTGTTCCCCGAATTGAGGTGGGAATAGTTTCACATCTAAAGTTTTTATTTTTTACAGCCGCCATGACCTAATGGCCCCCTATCATGTTTTTGGAAAATCCCAATTCCCTCTAATAGCATGCCAATCACCTTTTAATGCGGCCATCCAATTTTGTTTCTACTTGTTTCAGGTGATAAGATAATCTCCCCCATTTGTAAAACAAATTCATTCACGCCTAATTTATACAACATGACGCCTATGGCCTTTATTACGTCGCCTTGACTCCAAATTCTATGAACCAAGATAACACGCCGAATTTGTAAGCGAATTTCCCCCATCCCATTTTGTTCATAGACAACCCATCTACCTAAAGCGTCACTTGTTTCAAAACATGAAAGGCCCCACTAGAATTCGTGCATCCAGCGCCAAATAGAGCCTATTTACACATTTGTCTCAAACTTGTTTTAGATATGGGGTCCCCAATTTCCCAAAATTTCCCAGAATTAATGTACTACCACATCCTGTCAAAAACCCAAAACGACTAACATAACCTGTTTCTAAGCCAGATTCTGGAATTTGGAGAATTTCTCCTTTCCCTCCCTTATCTAAGCTTGTTATTGTCACTCGTTATCACTGTAACATTCAGGCGTATTAACCCCATCGTTGCTAAAGTTCTAACCAATTTGCATGCCCTTAAAGCCGTAAAAGCAACGTTATTTGGTTGTATCAATTGACCAATGCTTATCCAATCCGTAATATCCTTAAAGTCATCAATATGACCTGTGACAAAGCATATTTCCTCCTGCCAGGACAACAGACAATGTTCTTTCAAGTGCACTTTGAAAAACATTCCATGTTACTCCATTCTTAGGGAAAATATGCTCATCCTAAACCAATTATTTTATTTACAATTCACCTAATTATTTGGATGAATGCCATGAATTTTATCATGCCACTATTGCATTGTAAATTTCCCATCTGATGTCGTTAATCAGCCAAACTTTGTAAATCACCTCATATGATGTTTACTTAAGACACGAGTCATTTCCCATAGCCTGTTACCAAAACAAAAATCTACAACAATTAAATGAGACAAATCAACCTTTTGTTAGACAATTCCTAATTACAAACTTTAATGTTTTAAAAACCTTATCGTCACCAATATACCATAATATTGTAAATTTTGTCATCCTGGCCTTTTTTTTTTTTTTTTTTTTTTTTTAAACAGCCAACCTCCTGGATTAAAGTATTTTGAACAATCAAAAAATTCTGAAATAGTATTAATATTATTTTATCCTCCAAAAGCTAGTTTCCTTTAACTAAGAGCCCTTTGAAATCCACAATTGCTCAAAAATGACTATTTTGGTCTATTTCCCAAATCCAAAGCTTTTTACCAAATCAACCTTTTACTGAACAGATTTTCTATCTTCTTAATACATTTCATTTTAAAACCCAAAATATCAATTCGAAAGCATTCGCATAACCTTGCATTTCTTTCAGCCCATGTATTGTTCTTATTCTGAAAAGTCCAAACAGAAAACGCAATTAGCCGTTAACTATGACCTCCACTCTTGCTGCGAAAACAGCATTGTTATCTTATGTTTACAAACCAGCTTTTTCCCTGTGCCCAAATACAACGCTTTTTAGAGAAGACAACCATTAAAACGTCAAATTAACCCCTCTTCCGATATTCAACTACATAACAATATTTTTCCAAGACCCCATATATCCAGAATATGTATGCTGCAAGCACAACAATATGGCAAAAACCCATTTTCTGCCCTCAAGTTTGCTTCAGCACCCCCAAGGCCAATTATTATTATTATAATGTCTTCACGGAAGGGATCACAAAATTTTAGTCGTTTACACGGTCCGAACGCTCCCGAAAGCCCAACACAGTTAAATCGTCTGCCCCGCGGCCCACATGTTTCACTCCCATCTAATCAGCAGCCGCTGCACCAGAAACGCTTCCCCCGCAGTTGACACATTTTTTGGCAAGTCTAGAGCATAATAAAAACACAGGTGACATTCCCTGCTAAAATTTAAATGATCATTTTGTATATATTCTTTTGTCTTTTTAAACACCATCTTCCCGTTAGCGGACGGGATCAAAAACCAAGCTGCAATAAGCCATCACATTGCTGTAAATTGACAGTACATATAGGTTATATTAACAAAGCACCACCAGCACTTGGAAATAACCATTCTAATTGTTGTTATACAAGCCCAAGCATCACAAAAAACCCAATTTAATTGTAATCACAAAACATCATACCTGGATTAACCAAATCAAATACCAGTGTCCCCATTAATTTTCTAGCTCCCTTTATTTTTGTTAAACTTCCTCCGCGCCCGTCACCTATCTCGGTAAATATTTTCCCCGTCAGCCGAGGAGGCCCCGCTATTTTTCCTTACCAAACAGTACTTTCCCGCCGCCACGGTCTTAAATATATCCCCGTTATCCGAGGGAGCCCCCACTATTTTCCCAAAATAGTATTTTTTAACTTCTCCCCGGCCTTATTTCGCCATTAGTGTCTGTGGAACAAGCTGTTACACTTTTATCCACTCACATATTATTTATATATGTATATTACCTCCATTAGTGTCTGTGGAACAAGCTGTTACACTTTTATCCACTCACATATTATTTATATATGTATATTACCTCTATGCATTAGTGCATATATTATCCTGCATTTTATGCATTTTAAGCTGGCCAGCAAACCCATATTTATTTATCCATAAATATAGCTGTGTAATATTTTTAAAGCGCTTTGTCTTACCAATTTTTTTTTCAAATCCCTACAAGTTAGACGTATTTTTTGGAACGTCATCCAAACCCGCCTTACAACACGTGTTTCCCATATTTTACTTTTTTGTAGTGAGTTCGTGTGCCTCACAGAGTTAACTTTATTATATCTATTTTTATTATTATCACTCCTTCGACTGTATTTCCTAGGCTTATCTTAATTTTACTGCAGAAACCACACAAACAACATACAACGTATATTCGTGCCTACCCTTTAGACACAGGACACTCCCCGGCCCCAATATTGTACCTCTAGTACAATACATTCGTGCCTACCCCTGAGACACAGGACACTTTCCAGCAAAGTGCCCCACCGTACCTGCCATTGACTAGTATAAACACAGGGTTTTATCGCCGTCACCCAGGACGCGAAACCAGCCCAACAATGGGCCTCACATACAATGTCCCTTTAACGCATTTGTAAACACCTTCACAACATGCAGACATTAATGTGGACTTACCCGAGATCCATCAGATGTCTCCCTCCAGCAGGAAAAGTCTTCAACCGCCGAGAATCCAGGCGCCCCCGTCGAAAAACTCCGGCCCACCAAGGGTTTTGAAGACGCCGTGCGCACGGTCACTTACCAGATGTCGAACGGCAGCGCCTGGGTTCTCGCTCCGGTATATTGACCTCCATGGCTCAGAAGGACCAAAATGTCAGGTTCATTAATAATTACCTTCGTCCGTAATTATCAATAACTGCAGGAAGACATCTTATTCAATTATTGACATTTAATTAAATAGAAATGGATACAACAGATAGCCTCCGGAGGGAGAGTTACAGCAAGCGTCACCGTACGACTTCCGAACGTCTCCTCGAATAGACATTTTCGTCCTATTCTTATGGTCACAAGTTACAGAGTTGTTGATCATTCCATCACGTATGAGTAAAAACAACATCTGGGACTACAATAACAATCAAGGTATTTTACTAATAACAAAAACAGGGACTAGACCTAACAACATTTAGATTAGAGTAATTATACAACCTCCTTGACCTAAGAATCATATAATATAATCATAATCATATAATCGTTACATACAGAAAAACCCGAAGTGTACGGTTACATAACGATAACAATATTCTTGTTATTGTCCGAATAGCCCTGTCCTCGTCACCAAGGGCCCACCAAATCTCAAGGACCCAGATTGGGTGGATTGTTTGTATAACCATCCTGGAACAGGCTGTCTAGGTTAAAGATGACTTGGTGTGACCTCAAGACTTTTGAAAAACAGAAAGAGAATGATTTAACAAAGTAATGAATTAATACAAAGAAAAGAAAGAGATTGATTTAATAAAGAAATGAATTAATATAACTATTATAATAATAAAACAGAATAAACCCAACAGCGTTAGTCGACTGAACTAACAGAAAGGTCTCCTCGCGGATTATAATTCCTATGTTATGGACGCCAAAGCTTTTACTTGAATCCTTGTGTGGAACAACATTTTACCATTTTTATTTTTCAGCCATCCTTCTCGTATCTTATTCATTTCATCAAAATGTGTTTCCGGACACAGGTCACAATTATGTTGAACACATTTACATTGTCTTATTTTCAGAAAAACAAAATAATAACCATATACATATATATATATATATATATATATATATATATATATATATATATATATATATATATATATATATATATATATATATATATATATATATATATATATATATATATATATATATATATATATATATATATATATATATATATATATATATATATATATATATATATATATATATATATATATATATATATATATATATATATATATATATATATATATATATATATATATATATATATATATATATATATATATATATATATATATATATATATATATATATATATATATATATATATATATGTATATATTTATATGTATATATATATTTATATATATATATATATATATATATATATATATATATATATATATATATATATATATATATATATATATATATATATATATATATATATATATATATATATATATATATATATATATATATATATATATATATATATATATATATATATATATATATATATATATATATATATATATATATATATATATATATATATATATATATATATATGTATATATATATATATGCATGACAAAAACCTTTGCACTGTTCTTCCAGAGTTTAATGTCTTTTAGCTTATTTTCAATTGTATATAAATTTGGTGTTGATCACAAAAGACTGCAGAAGCTTAAGTGAGACAACTATCAAATTTTAGAATATTGACTGGATATTTTTTATTGATCCCAAGATACTGTAGATGCTACTTTGAATTCAATGAAACTTTTCGAACCGCTTGATGGTGTAAACGTTTGGTACACGTAATATTGCTCAAGGAGTTTCACTCATTCATCTTCCATACCATGCATCCACGTAAGCGTTGCGAGGGCTGCTGACTTCAGGTGAAAGTTAGACCACACCCTCGATTGGTCGCCAGTCAGCCTTTGGGCACAACAGAGAGATAAAGGACCATTTGCACTCACAATCATACCGCCACCAGTGGGTATTTGTCAACACTGTGGCTGAATGTGTCGTTGATGACAGCAAAATCACCTCATATATCATAGATCCATGTCTCTTGTCTTGAATCCAGCCAACTTGAGTGGAGTTTGATTGTTATCCAAATGCTTTACATGATTTATTTTCACAACCAAAAATAAATGCATCTTATAACTTAAATGATAATTATTTATTTCTATATTATAATGTAACTATTTGTTTTGTTTATGTGTCCTGTAATCAATGGCAACCAGTCATGTGTCTCGCTTAAAGTTAATATGGACTTCTGCTATTGCCACAAACATTTACTATTAAAAATGAATGGATGTATTCAGGTATTGGTTACACTTTCACAAGCAATGTTGTACTTAGTTGTTAGGGGTAGGATTGTGTCTTGACAACTACTCCCGCACCTCACTGTGTTCAAAACAAACACAGTCTTCCTCGGAAAAAGAGACAGCCAATTAGCCAGTAATCTCTGCAAATGAGACTCAGACTGCACAGTTCCTCGACCGGTGAAGAGGAGACAGAAGGAAGGAGAGATATAAAAGGAGCTCTAGGTACGGCCCTTCACTGTCATCTCCACTCATAGGTAGTACTGCATTTATGGGCCTTAATTATATGTGGGTTGTCAGAACTGGTAGAAAAGCCTGCCGCAAAAGCATGGAGAGCCCGAATTGTGAGGGAGAATTGTTAGTGAGATTGGCAAGCGTTGACAAGACAGACATGACAGGCAGGCAACCCGTTCTCCTACTGTGACCAGCCCCCCTCACCCCTTACTGCCCATTGGTCCTGCTTTGACTAGGCCACTTGACTGGGAAGGTGAGGCGTTCTATCTCAGTTGATAATGATGTAGCTGTCTTCCTCAGTCAGTTAGCTCCCGTTTCAAAACACCCCAAAATGGAAATTCATATAATGCATCCCCTATTTTGGTTCTTTCATTCATGGTTAATTTGTGTGCACTTAGTCATGGATGCTGAGCACATCGTCTGGTTGTCTACCAACAGGTCGCATCTTAGACTGTGTTGCTAATAATGCCTTTAAAATGCATATATTGCTGTCCTTTTTAATACATGGGAATTTGTTTTCCTCGAAGTTTGTTGGTTTGGCATGGTGCACAAAGCTTTTTTACAAAATTGAAACTTGGGTCAGGAAGAATCCATAACATTTTAGTACATATTAGATTAATCTCCATTCGTCAGGAGCTAAGCTATCGTAAAAGGTCTTGGCTTTGGTTCCAATAATGTTGGTAACCAGAGATTCACCTCACTACAGTCTGGGATCCAGACCAATTGGGCATTCTTCATCTTACCGATGATTTTATTCCTCATTGTTACCACTCGCTTGGTGTCCTAGGCAAAGGATGTTGTTGTCTTCTGAATGTTTGCGTCTTCCTTCTTGATTTAACACGTGGTACATTAATTTGAATGCCTTAGAGGATGCAGGGCGCTTAGAAAGCATTTCAAACAGCGATCAAAAATCCAAACAATGCTGGAAACAGACTCGGCGTAGTTTTTCTGTGCCCGATGAGAAATGTAAAGATATTGAAAGAAAAGGCAAGACGACATCATTATCGGCTGTTTGTTTTTTCGGGGTGTCATTCTTTTTCTGAAATCTTGCTTCTTCTTCTGCGTGTCAGCCATTTTAGAAGAAGTGCCGAAGAAGAAGTGATGCCCTGATTTCCATCATTTTTCATCTCCTGTCTTCCGCTGTTTAGCATGTACTTTGACATTTTTATGAACTCTTTTTTATATTGGATTCAATAACTTTATTCATCCCGTAATTGGAAAATTTCATTGTGACAGAAGCAACTATATGTCCTTAAAAAGCGGACCCGTCGCTTTATTGTTCGCACACTGTTCGAACAGTTCCAGCTAAATTAGACAATATAGTGATATCCTGTGAGAAATATAATATGTAACAACAGTAACTACAACTTTAACATTGAGTTATATCAATGCTCTCGCCTCTGCTAAATCATTGTAGGCAAGACAGCTTGCTAGTTAGTACTGCCGCTTTGGTATATAAAAATATTTCCATACATTATTTTTTTGTTTTGTTTTGTATTTGAGTGCTGCACTGCTGAGTTAATGAGTAAATGATTGAAATCTTCATGTTTTAACGCCCTGGTAGTGGGATGGACTACGCTCGGGGGTGATATGATTGAGTACCAGTATAGGGTGTACTCTGCTTTCACCCAAATTGGCTGAGATAGTTTCTAGAAACCCCAGCAACCCCTGCAACCCTGCGAAGATGCGCGGTAGTGTTGATGAATGAATGATAATTAAATGTAAACAATCCTGAGGTTCATTTTCTTCTTTAAATGGATTCAGGGATTACAGTGAAACATGCACCGTTAAAAAAAGAGAATTCAAGATTTATAGTTCCATACAGTACACCTGTCAATGGTTAACATTGCAGAATGGAGTTGCTGACATTGACTCTGATGGAGTAAAATGAAAGGCATTTGTACCGGGTCATTACACAGCTAAACCCGGGTGTCAAACAGAGGTTGAGAAGGGACATGACATCTCAAATTGACTAGAAAATTATAATTTAATCACCATTTGAATATTTATAGTATCTAGTTTATTTTTACTGATGGTGTAGTGGTTCATCCGTTTCCGCTCAGTGGTAGTGTGATTAAGAGTATGACTGGTTATCTGTTTTTGAGTATGGCTGAATGGCCACCAATTTAGGGTATAGTCTGCTTATCTTCCCAAGTCAGATGAAATAGACTCCAGCGCCTCTGTCAAGAACAAGCAGTGTAAAATGAAATAGAAGCATGAATGGATAAAATGAATTTGTTTCAATGTTTTTCTCCACGCATGCTTTCCAAGTCTCCCATTTGCTGCAATTCAACAATTTAGAATTCAAAATAATATCTTTATTGTCAGTGCTGTGAAGATTTTTTATTGAGATTTCCGAAATTCTAAACTTTTTTTGCCTAATCCAATTGAAGGCTCTCATACCGATAATGTCGGGCCCAGGACCAGACTGCCAGCCAATCACAAGTCCAGCGCCAGATGGGTCAAGCAGTGCCAGATGTGGCTCATCAATTGTCAAGAAACTAATTAAGCCACCCAGAGCTTGACTACACCGCTGGATTGTCTTTATCAGTTCACTGTACCTTCTTGAGTTACGTTCTTGCTTTGTTTTGTTTGATCCCCGGTCTCTTGTATTGCCCTAGGACCACGTTTACGACCACAACCACAGACATTACCATGCACCTTGTACCTTCACTTTAAATCCTTCTACGGACCTCTCGGATATCAACCTCCAAGCCAAGTTCACCGACCTGCCTACGCTGCTTTCCTTATACCTTCGTCCTGCCCTGGTACATTTTTAATACACTGAAATCACCACGACCAGAATTGTCCTTGTGCCTGTTTTGGGACCATCTGCCCATGATCATAACAGATAAATTGTGTAGCAAGGTGCCATTGGTGGTACTCCTGTGACTCACAGGCCGCAAGGGGTACAGCCAAAATTTGAGAAATCGACGACTCGCAGCATGATGGCCGTGTCTTCAGCTTGTAAAGTGAGGGAGATTTACTAAACTAGATTCTCAGCCACAATCACTGGGGAGATTATCAGGTACCAAAGGTAACCGCGGAACTCACCTGAAATAAAAAGTCCTTGGGATACAACACCAATAAAAAACAGAAAGGCAAGACACCAGCAAAGAGCTCAAATAAAGGAAACATATATAAAACAATATCAGTGACTCTTTTCTCATTGTTCAGCATCAGAAAGGAAATCCTGGCTGACTGGAATTGAGACATCATTTTATTCATATTGTGTACTCAGTTATAACATTTCCAGACCACTAGGGGGTTCGTTACATCCATTAACACTGAAAACACTACAAAAGGTTGACTTGCAGTAACAGAAACCTGTAAAAGATCTGACTCTGTTTCATCATTGTTTCACTAAATATGTGTTTGGTTAAATGTCGATGCTTCAAAATAAAAAGTAAAAATCACAAAAAAATTGTATTATCTTCTAGTGTCACTTTAATCCTTATATGTACGCTGGCTGCAGTGAAAATGAATTGTCTTATCCTAGTTTTGTCACCTTCCAACATCCAGTGAGTTCCATGGTGATATGAATGTAGTAATATGAATGTAATAATTATATTAATACTTGGGTCTTATGCTTTATATGGGATGATTGTTTGGGATGGGCGGACCGGCGGCACGAGTGGTTAGCAGGTCAGCCTCACAGCTTTGGGGACCTGGTCAGTCCACCTGTGTGGAGTTTGCATATTCTCCCCAGGCCTGTGTGGGCTGTCTCCATGTAATTCGGTTTACTCCCACATTCTAAAAACATGCATGGAAGGCTGATTGTACACTCTAAATTGCCCCTAGGTTTTAATGTTTGCATAGTTGTCTGTCTCCTCATGCCCTGTGATCGGCTGGCACGATTTAGGGTCGCCCCCTACCTCAGGCCAGAAGGCTCATGCACCCTTCATGACCCTAATAAGGATCAAGCGTTTCAGGAAATGAATAAATGAAAGGATTGTTTGGGGTGCACACAGCAATGGGAAGTTTATTGTCAACAAATCAACGTATGATTTGACAACAAACTTACACATGCAAATATCATTCAATTATTAGACAAAATAGTCTAGGCAGGCTAACGCGGTAAAATACAGAAAGTACAAAATGATGGCCCTCTAGCATGCTGCACTCGTGCTCATAAGCCTTTCTCATTGATTTCAGTACTAAATATTTTAAATGTAGATAAACCCACTATCACTGTCAAAACGGACAATAGCTCAGAAGGACTATTCGGTAAGCGATGACCAGTCTCTGCCTGTGCTTATTCTCCCTATAATAAGCTTTGGGCTCAGCTCCCACTAGAGAGTTTGTTTGAAAATATGACAATGTTATCTCAAGATAAAAAGGTTGCGGATCGGGTGTTCAGGGAGAGGAGAGTAAGTGACATGACTTCTCAGTCTGGAGCAATGTTCCCTCTAGTTTTTCGTGTCTGGGCATACAGACAACTTCCCTGAGCAGACTGAGGACCAGTGTAAGCAACACCATAATTGCTCGATAATGGGCACACACCAGTATCACACCTGCATTAAGATGTTGTCAGGTTCATTAATAATTACCTTCGTCCGTAATTATCAATAACTGCAGGAAGACATCTTATTCAATTATTGACATTTAATTAAATAGAAATGGATACAACAGATAGCCTCCGGAGGGGAGCATTACAGCAAGCGTCACCGTACGACTTCCGAACGTCTCCTCGAATAGACGTTTTCGTCCCATTCTTATGGTCACAAGTTACAGAGTTGTTGATCATTCCATCACGTAAAAGTAAAAACAACATCTGGGACTACAATAACAATCAAAGTATTTTACTAATAACAAAAACAGGGACTAGACCTAACAACATTTAGATTAGAGTAATTATACAACCTCCTTGACCTAAGAATCATATAATATAATCATAATCATATAATCGTTACATACAGAAAAACCCGAAGTGTACGGTTACATAACGATAACAATATTCTTGTTATTGTCCGAATAGCCCTGTCCTCGTCACCAAGGGCCCACCAAATCTCAAGGACCCAGATTGGGTGGATTGTTTGTATAACCATCCTGGAACAGGCTGTCTAGGTTAAAGATGACTTGGTGTGACCTCAAGACTTTTGAAAAACAGAAAGAGAATGATTTAACAAAGTAATGAATTAATACAAAGAAAAGAAAGAGATTGATTTAATAAAGAAATGAATTAATATAACTATTATAATAATAAAACAGAATAAACCCAACATTCCCCCGTTTTTATAATATGTATGTTATTAGTCATTTCTTAGTAATCACTAAATGGAAATGTCGGGTTACTGTGATTTTTCCCGCCTACTCCTTACTCCCATGGCTGGTCTGAAAGAGGAAAAACATAATTATATTCGTCCAATTGGTCCTCGGATTTACCGTACTCCTGGACCTCACTGCTTTCCCCAAACCGTCCCATAAGATACAACTCATGTACTTTAGAATTTGCAGGGGCCATTGCAGTAGTTATAAGTCGGCTTAGCAAGGAGCGCAAACAGGGGATACTACATCACCCACACAATGTTAGGATAGCGGTAATTGTGCCTATAGTAACCACGAAGGATGTAGCCAAATCTTTAGATTTTCCAAAGGTCTTATCCCACCAATCTGACAATGCGGACGTATCTACTCCAGAGTGCTCTTGCATATTGCGGTTCAGTGTTTGCAGGCCAGTAATGGCCCTGGTGAGAGATCCACTGGGTGACGCGTTGTTCGGTATGAAGGTGCAACATTGTTTTCCAAACATTGCACACACGCCCCCTGTTTCAAGGATCATATCCACCGCTATGCGATTCTGGAACGCCATCAGACTGGTAGCTGCCAGTTGTTCCTTCATGGCCACAAATCCCTGTTCAGTATAATTTCCAAGTTTTGAACATTGTAATGTAAGTAATTTATTCTATCCACATTTTTGTTTGGGGTGATTAGAAGGAAGATAGACTCCCAACCTGCTGCGATCTGATTAGCCAGCTTATACTCATCTGGTACGCCCCGGGGGATGCCAATCGCATCAATGTATGTTGGATCTCCTTCCCTCCATGCCTCTCGACGATGTCGGGAGGGTCGACCCTTCACCTCCGAATTATGAGCCGCCAATTGTATCTCCTCCACTGTGGATGGAAAAACAGACATCGGTAAGAGCAGTGAGACCAAAGTACCTAGTCCTGCCGCGTGTCGGCAGGAGTCGTATAATTTATCTACCACCCCGCCACCATAGGCCAGAACGTGGTATCAGGGGTGTAGTTTGTTTTAGAACGCCGGTACACCACGTCTCATTTATCGCCCCCAGCTTCAGACCATGCCCTGTAAGGTTTAAGCAGGTAAAATGATTAAACAGTGGAAAAATTGACTTCCTATTTACTGCGTAACAAGATAAACACTGTTTCAATATTTTTTTTCTTTCTTGCCAAGTAGGACACGTTTTTTCATTTGTAAAAACACTTTTCCCCAAATGAATGGTGATTGAGGGAGTTGTTAGATCCCATCGTATTTTCCCTTGTCTGGTAGGTTATCCTAATCTTTTGTAAGATGGTTTAGTCTCAATTGAAACCATATGGAGACGTCAAACCCAATATAAAAGAGTTCCCTATAGTTTTATGGTATTGCTTGCTGAGCAATAATCTTTTCAATTAATATTGGTGTTTCCCGTATCTTATTAAGTCAGAAAGTTTATCTTACCCGTCCCCTCAATGTTTCAATTGAGACCACCCTTTTACCAAAGTAGCTCCACATAGTGCTTGCCTTCTTTACACTCCATTAACAGCGCCCAATTATCCCCCGTTTGGGAAATCCCTGTTTCAGAAATAAATTTCACAGGTTAATATGTCAGTCCAAGCTTTCCAATCTTGACCAATTTCTGCAACAAGGCTTTTCCCAATCTTTAATTTTTTGCTGTTAATGTACCACACATATTTCCCACCATCTCTTTTTGTATGGCAACCGGGACGTCGCCGAGTCCAAATATATATTTTCAATGTGGAAATTTGATTTAGTAGGTAATGTTAATTAAATGTAAATGTGTATGTTTCTCGGTTTACCCTCCCGTAAGAAGGTGTATCCTCAATTGAAACGCCTCCGCCTTTTTCTCCAACTGGAGAAAACAACCCTACTGTGGAAAGGAATAGAATCACAATCATCATTAATCTCATTGCCCCAAAAGCAATAATTGTTTTCAACATGACTTTTTGTCTTTGTTTAGGGAGTTTTCCTCTTGAAACGTTTCAATTTAGACAACCTTCTTACTGTGGGAAAGGTGCATCCGTGTCCCCTTTCAGTAACAAGGACCCTCCCACTTTGCGTTGCTCCGATGTTTCTTCTTTTATGCTGCTTATCAGCATCCAGTCTTCAAGAATCACCGTCGCTTCGTCCGTTTCCTGTTGAGAAGCAAAATCTCCCTCTGATAGTCTAAATTTGGTGTGTGCGTTTTTTTTTTTTTTTCTCTGATAGATTCGCCTCATCATCCAATTGTCATTGTGTAGTGAATAATAACAATTTGTAAGGTCTACCAAACAGGACTTCATATAAGGTCCGCCAATTGTGGATGGTAGACAACTATTATATTAACAAAATGGGAGCCATTATCACTATAAATAGTTTCTGGAATTCCATATCGTGGAATGATATCCATATGATCTAATAAAAATAAAATAAAATCTATATGTATTTTTTGAAATGGATATGTGGGTATGCATATAGATTTAAACCCTAAGCCTTGTAGTGCCGTTGTAGCAAGGCCACCTCCCCCTTGTCGAGACATAGGTCTTCCCTTGACTCAAGCCCAAATTATTTTCTTTATTGATCTTTTATTGATAGATTATGTCTCGGTGGTCTGCCAATCAAAAAAACACAAAAAGACAAACTATCATTCACGCTCACACTCATAAAAAGAAGAATTTAGTGTGTTCAACCAGTCTAGCATCCATAATTTCATTTTGTGGGAGTAAACTGGAGTACCCGGAGAAAATCCACAAATTCTCGAGGACGCCATGAATACCCCACATTCCGGAAGGTCTGGATCCACCCCGCATTCATTAGTAGATCCTTTAATATACACACCCCCACTCTAGTATTTTAACCGTTTGTAAAAAAATTACCTTCAAGTTTCACACAAAGTTATATCCTTTTTAATGCTATCAGTTTAGCTGTTTGTTCCCCGAATTGAGGTCGGAATAGTTTCACATCTAAAGTTTTTATTTTTTACAGCCGCCATGACCTAATGGCCCCCTATCATGTTTTTGGAAAATCCCAATTCCCTCTAATAGCATGCCAATCACCTTTTAATGCGGCCATCCAATTTTGTTTCCACTTTTTTTTTTCCCCCCAGGTGATAAAATAATCTCCCCCCATTTGTAAAACAAATTAATCCATGCCTAATTTATACAACATGACGCCTATGGCCTTTATTTACGTCGCCTTGACTCCAAATTCTATGAACCAAGATAACACGCCGAATTTGTAAGCGAATTTCCCCCATCCCATTTTGTTCATAGACAACCCATCTACCTAAAGCGTCACTTGTTTCAAAACATGAAAGGCCCCACTAGAATTCGTGCATCCAGCGCCAAATAGAGCCTATTTACACATTTGTCTCAAACTTGTTTTAGATATGGGGTCCCCAATTTCCCAAAATTTCCCAGAATTAATGTACTACCACATCCTGTCAAAAACCCAAAACGACTAACATAACCTGTTTCTAAGCCAGATTCTGGAATTTGGAGAATTTCTCCTTTCCCTCCCTTATCTAAGCTTGTTATTGTCACTCGTTATCACTGTAACATTCAGGCGTATTAACCCCATCGTTGCTAAAGTTCTCACCAATTTGCATGCCCTTAATGCCGTAAAAGCAACGTTATTTGGTTGTATCAATTGACCAATGCTTATCCAATCCGTAATATCCTTAAAGTCATCAATATGACCTGTGACAAAGCATATTTCCTCCTGCCAGGACAACAGACAATGTTCTTTCAAGTGCACTTTGAAAAACATTCCATGTTACTCCATTCTTAGGGAAAATATGCTCATCCTAAACCAATTATTTTATTTACAATTCATCTAATTATTTGGATGAATGCCATGAATTTTATCATGCCACTATTGTATTGTAAATTTCCCATCTGATGTCGTTAATCAGCCAAATAATTCAATACCTACTATACTTTGTAAATCACCTCATATGATGTTTACTTAAGACACGAGTCATTTCCCATAGCCTGTTACCAAAACAAAAATCTACAACAATTAAATGAGACAAATCAACCTTTTGTTGGACAATTCCTAATTACAAACTTTAATGTTTTAAAAACCTTATCGTCACCAATATACCATAATATTGTAAATTTTGTCATCCTGGCCTTTTTTTCTTTTAAACAGCCAACCTCCTGGATTAAAGTATTTTGAATAATCAAAAAATTTTGAAATAGTATTAATATTATTTTATCCTCCAAAAGCTAGTTTCCTTTAACTAAGAGCCCTTTGAAATCCACAATTGCTCAAAAATGACTATTTTGGTCTATTTCCCAAATCCAAAGCTTTTTACCAAATCAACCTTTTACTAAACAGATTTTCTATCCTTTTAATACATTTCATTTTAAAACCCAAAATATCAAATGCGAAAGCATTCGCATAACCTTGCATTTCTTGCAGCCCATGTATTGTTCTTATTCTGAAAAGTCCAAACAGAAAACGCAATTAGCCGTTAACTATGACCTCCACTCTTGCTGCGAAAACAGCATTGTTATCTTATGTTTACAAACCAGCTTTTTCCCTGTGCCCAAATACAACGCTTTTTAGAGAAGACAACCATTAAAACGTCAAATTAACCCCTCTTCCGATATTCAACTACATCACAATATTTTTCCAAGACCCCATATATCCAGAATATGTATGCTGCAAGCACAACAATATGGCAAAAACCCATTTTCTGCCCTCAAGTTTGCTTCAGCACCCCCAAGGCCAATTATTATTATTATAATGTCTTCACGGAAGGGATCACAAAATTTTTGTCGTTTACACGGTCCGAACGCTCCCGAAAGCCCAACACAGTTAAATCGTCTGCCCCGCGGCCCACATGTTTCACTCCCATCTAATCAGCAGCCGCTGCACCAGAAACGCTTCCCCCGCAGTTGACACATTTTTTGGCAAGTCTAGAGCATAATAAAAACACAGGTGACATTCCCTGCTAAAATTTAAATGATCATTTTGTATATATTCTTTTGTCTTTTTTTTTAAACACCATCTTCCCGTTAGCGGACGGGATCAAAAACCAAGCTGCAATAAGCCATCACATTGCTGTAAATTGACAGTACATATAGGTTATATTAACAAAGCACCACCAGCACTTGGAAATAACCATTCTAATTGTTGTTATACAAGCCCAAGCATCACAAAAAAACCCAATTTAATTGTAATCACAAAACGTCATACCTGGATTAACCAAATCAAATACCAGTGTCCCCATTAATTTTCTAGCTCCCTTTATTTTTGTTAAACTTCCTCCGCGCCCGTCACCTATCTCGGTAAATATTTTCCCCGTCAGCCGAGGAGGCCCCGCTATTTTTTCCTTACCAAACAGTACTTTCCCGCCGCCACGGTCTTAAATATATCCCCGTTATCCGAGGGAGCCCCCACTATTTTCCCAAAATAGTATTTTTAACTTCTCCCCGGCCTTATTTCGCCATTAGTGTCTGTGGAACAAGCTGTTACACTTTTATCCACTCACATATTATTTATATATGTATATTACCTCCATTAGTGTCTGTGGAACAAGCTGTTACACTTTTATCCACTCACATATTATTTATATATGTATATTACCTCTATGCATTAGTGCATATATTATCCTGTATTTTATGCATTTTAAGCTGGCCAGCAAACCCATATTTATTTATCCATAAATATAGCTGTGTAATATTTTTAAAGCGCTTTGTCTTTCCAATTTTTTTCCAATCCTTACAAGTTAGACGTATTTTTTGGATCGTCATCCAAACCCGCCTTACAACACGTGTTTCCCATATTTTACTTTTTTGTAGTGAGTTCGTGTGCCTCACAGAGTTAACTTTATTATATCTATTTTTATTATTATCACTCCTTCGACTGTATTTCCTAGGCTTATCTTAATTTTACTGCAGAAACCACACAAACAACATACAACGTATATTCGTGCCTACCCTTTAGACACAGGACACTCCCCGGCCCCAATATTGTACCTCTAGTACAATACATTCGTGCCTACCCCTGAGACACAGGACACTTTCCAGCAAAGTGCCCCACCGTACCTGCCATTGACTAGTATAAACACAGGGTTTTATCGCCGTCACCCAGGACGCGAAACCAGCCCAACAATGGGCCTCACATACAATGTCCCTTTAACGCATTTGTAAACACCTTCACAACATGCAGACATTAATGTGGACTTACCCGAGATCCATCAGATGTCTCCCTCCAGCAGGAAAAGTCTTCAACCGCTGAGAATCCAGGCGCCCCCGTCGAAAAACTCCGGCCCACCAAGGGTTTTGAAGACGCCGTGCGCACGGTCACTTACCAGATGTCGAACAGCAGCGCCTGGGTTCTCGCTCCGGTATATTGACCTCCATGGCTCAGAAGGACCAAAATGTCAGGTTCATTAATAATTACCTTCGTCCGTAATTATCAATAACTGCAGGAAGACATCTTATTCAATTATTGACATTTAATTAAATAGAAATGGATACAACAGATAGCCTCCGGAGGGGAGCATTACAGCAAGCGTCACCGTACGACTTCCGAACGTCTCCTCGAATAGACGTTTTCGTCCCATTCTTATGGTCACAAGTTACAGAGTTGTTGATCATTCCATCACGTAAAAGTAAAAACAACATCTGGGACTACAATAACAATCAAAGTATTTTACTAATAACAAAAACAGGGACTAGACCTAACAACATTTAGATTAGAGTAATTATACAACCTCCTTGACCTAAGAATCATATAATATAATCATAATCATATAATCGTTACATACAGAAAAACCCGAAGTGTACGGTTACATAACGATAACAATATTCTTGTTATTGTCCGAATAGCCCTGTCCTCGTCACCAAGGGCCCACCAAATCTCAAGGACCCAGATTGGGTGGATTGTTTGTATAACCATCCTGGAACAGGCTGTCTAGGTTAAAGATGACTTGGTGTGACCTCAAGACTTTTGAAAAACAGAAAGAGAATGATTTAACAAAGTAATGAATTAATACAAAGAAAAGAAAGAGATTGATTTAATAAAGAAATGAATTAATATAACTATTATAATAATAAAACAGAATAAACCCAACAGATGTATAACAACTTTTGAACAGAATTTTTTTTAGCACGTTTTTTTTTTCAAACCGATTTTGTTTTACCCATATGCACTCAATTCCAGATCGTCTCTGTCATTGGTGGCAAGCAAAGACATCAACATCAACTGCTAATATTGTTATGCTTTAAGCATGATATGCATGTGTATTCCCCTTTCAAACTTCCACCCTTTACACTACATAAATATAGCGCGTCAGCAACCAATGTACCCAGAGAGTCAAGCTGTCAGTGTCATATAGCGACATCTACAGAATCTTGGATTTATTATATACTGATTAGGCACCCCACCACTTTAGAGAAGAGTTTGCACCCCCAGGTAAAAGTGTGCCGCGCTGCATTTGTATGTTTTTTTAACCGCTTAATAAGTTGAAATTGCAATCATTAATAAGGGGGGCAATTGGCCGAGGTTGACAGATGTGTCTGATACACATAATTGATCTAGTAATAATAAAATTGAATGATTAATATCTATGAATAAAACATCTTAATAAATGTCAGTAGAATATGCACAAATTTGACTTAAATTGTTCTTATTTTTCACGTCTGTCATTCTCACTTCACATTCTCAGTCAAAGGACGTTCTGCTAAATGTGTCATTGGAGATAGTCAAGCTTCCATTTATATGCAATATCTTTTCCATCGGAAAACTTACTTACAAGTTTAGCTTTGCTGCATGATTTGCAGAATAGACCTTTCTTACCCAATTTCTCCGCTTGTCCTTCTCTTAGCTCAGACTCCAACAGCCATTCCATCTTAAAAGAACCCCATTTCTTTTTTACTTCGGCTTGTTGAGAGGCTCTGCCTCACCCTGGTCGTTTCGCCACGATAAAGGGTTAGCAGCACCTCCATTGACTTGTTAACTATATGCTAACCTGCAAAACGCAGGCATTAACGCGTAACTAACGCATCTAATCAATGTCCTTAATATCCACTCATGCCGTGGAAGTAAACACACGTGAGTGACGTGAATCGCATTATACCGTTGGAAGGACACAGTCTTAGTCATAGTTTTATTCATAATTACCATTTTTTTGTCGTTTGTCCGTGACAGGCTGCCACCTTCTGAGTTGCGTTGCGAAATGGCACAGAAAATAATTGTAATGTGTTTTTTATTTTTACAATTCAGGTTGGATTTTATTTTGTGCGCTGCATTTGTTTGCTGTGCGTGGAAAACACGAGAGTAGTGTGAAATTGTGCACATGTGCAGTTTAGAGGAAACATTGGTCTGGAGATGTTTTGATGGAAGATGTGTTTAGCTGTGCCAGCAGGTTGCCCTCTGGTAGAAAATTGTGTGTGAACAGAACACTTTAGTACAATTGATTTGCCTGTGTGTATTTCTCTCTTTCTGTCCATTGTTAAAATTTGATTCCTTAATTAAGAGGTCGATTCGCTAAGACAGAGCCTGGTGCCACCAGCAAGCCGGGAACACCTGGGGGTAAAGGTCACAATTTCAAGATTAGGCCATGATGGTTCAGCCAAACATATCAGCCTCTATCATAGACCATTTAACGCAGGCATGTCCAAAGTCCGGCCCGCGGGCCAAATAAGGCCCGAGGACAAATTTTGACCGGCCCACGGCCTCTATCATGAAATCAATAATACACGGCCCGCCAGCACTGTTGACCACAGTATAAAATAAATGTGTACAAAAAGCTATTTTTCACTTCACCAGAAGATGGCAGTAGCCCTGTGGCCGCACTCTGGCCGCCGTGACCCTTGCGTCATTGTTTCAGCCCAGCCCATTTCTAACATGTAAACAAAAAAAGGAAAGTTGACCGGGAGGGCCGCCGCATCCAGGAGAAGTGGAAATTTGAGTATTTTTTCACTGAAATACGAAACAACTGTGTCTGCCTAATTTGCCAAGAGACTGTGGCTGTTTTCAAGGAATTCAACATTAAGAGGCACTACCAGACGAAACATGCTAGCTACGACAAGCTAACTGGGAACGAACGCGGTGAAAAAGTGAAGCAACTGGAAGCTGTTTTAACGGCACAGCAAAGCTTTTTCACAAGAGCCCGTGAGTCAAATGAAAATGCCACAAAGGCAAGCTACGAAGTGGCAACGCTAATTGCAAAGCACTGCAAACCTTTCAGTGACGGTGAATTTATTAAAGACTGTGTAATGAAAATGGTTGAGAAAATTTGTCCCGCGAAGAAGCAAGAGTTTGCCAATATTTGCCTGGCTCGTAATACTGTGGCACGGAGAATTGAAGACGTTTCATTAGATATTAAGAGACAGTTAGAGGCAAAAGGAACTGAGTTTGACTTTTTCTTGTTAGCGTGCGATGAAGACCTGGACTACATACTGCAGTCAAGATCCCAGTATCACCCTTCACATTAGTGCAGGCAAGATATTTGTTAAGTCCTCTGAGTTGAATAAATTCTTAAATCTCAGTTCATTATTTTTTTTGTGATGGTCAAAATCACAGTTTGAATATGCAGTGATCATTGTTTTGTTTTCAGCACTGTTCCTACAGTGAGCATATAATAGTGAATAATATGTGATGTTTCACATGAACTTAGATATCCTTGATAGTTTTCTTAATTTTTTGTGGTTTGTGATTTCGGTAAAAACCTAAATGTAAAAAAAAATGTAAAAGTAAAAGTATGCCATTTGTAATTAAAAAAAATCCCAAAAAGTTAATTTGCATTTAATGTTAATGGTTCAAAGAATGTCAGGCTAAAAGTCGGCCCGCACACATTTTCACCTTACCAAATCTGGCCCTCTTTGCAAAAAGTTTGGACACCCCTGATTTAACGAATAACTGTGCCTGTCTCTCACTCATTTTTAGTGGGCTTACTTAACTTCACCGGTCCAGACACAAACACACACAATGGACAAACGAGCCAGCTTTAAATTCCCCAGAAAACATTTTTCTCTTATCCTGAAAGTCAGCAGTTCAGCCACCACAAATTAGGCCTTTATATGTCAGAGACTTTATTTGGTTGATTACATATAGTTTGTAGTTGGGAAACCTTGACAAAAAAGGTACCTTCATTTAGTTTATATCTTTAGCAAGTAAAACACGTTATGTTTACTTGTTCGTATTGTGAATTTAAACCCATTTATTTCACCCTAATTTTACCCTGATTATTATGCTTTTATAGGTTCCATCTCTAACACTAATCCACAACCGTAATGAGAATAAGAATTTCAGAAAATGGTAGATGAATGTTAATCTGAGGCAGAAATTTAAAACAAACATAAGGTTTTGAAAAAAAATAATAATAATCAGACATATGCTTTGTCATCATCATTGACTCGAAAAAAGCCTAATTGTCATCATACCCACCTGCGTATGACAATATTTGTTGTGCTTTTCCGCAAGGTGCGTTTTCCAGGCAAAGACCCAAAAAAGTGATAATTTCAGGCTCGTTGGCATTCTTAATGTGCCACAACTTTACCCAGACATTCATTTTCAGCTCGCACTGGTTCTGCGGTACGTCACGAGCAAAAGTGTCAAGGAGCGGTTTGTCAGATTTGAAATTGTTACCAGTGGGAAGCGAGCCGATAACATTGCAGGTTCACATCGAACCTAACCACATTCCCTAACCCATTAATTTCAGTCAATCAAACTTTTTAAGTCTTCCCTATTTTTCTTTACCTTTTCGTTGTGGCGCTCTGTTTCCCTCCGCACTTGCTCGCTGAATTTTAACTCCACTTGGGTTTCTCCAAAGGTTTTGGAGAGCACCGTTGCTTGTAAGTGGTGTCTCGTTCCTGCTTTAGTTAAACAAGTCAAATTTGCAAATCCAGTTTTGCTCCAAACACCCTGTCGATCGCTGGCAAATAACAAGCACTCCCAGCAATACAATTTGCAGTGTTCCTCGGAGCTATCAGTAGCCAATCATAGTTGGTGAAAGCGATGTCGTATCCATACGCCTGCGAAAAGGCCTTGGTGTTACCAAATCGAATTCTGATTGGTTAAGGCAACAGTCTTATCGACGCGTGTTTAATGCAGCAGAGCCTGCAGAACTGATTGTGAAGGCCTTGGAGCAGATTTCTGACCCTGGCAACAAATAATGGCTGAAATGTGATGGTTAAATGCTTCAATATGAAAACACACATCTGGAAGCACTGCAACCAGAGGGAAAGCAATGAAAGGAAGCTAACAGACAATGTCGAATTATTTAATAAGTATTCATGGTTAAAATACAATTAACATCAGTCTGTGATTCCGATATTTCTTAGGCCAGCAGAGAAGGCCTTGAAGGCTCTGATGGCACACCGCTGGATCCCTCCCCGATAAGATGGAAGAGCTATCGGCGCTTACCAGGCCGGAAAAGGAGTTGAGGGTGTTGTATTCAGTTGAGGGTGTTGTATTCTAACGCTTCAGACCAACCATTCCATCAAAGAGCTGTCGGCACTTACCAGGCCGGAAACAGAGTCGAGGGGTTCTACCTTGCTACTCTTGTCTTCAACTACAGACTACTGAGGGACTGTGCGGATAAGCTTGGAAGAGGGACTGCATATTTTCAACCTTGGTTTCAGTATGCAGAAGTTCCCTACCTTGTGGAAGTCTTCCTGTGTGTGGGTCCAGCTCTATCCAACTTTACATTGTCCTTTTTCCTGTGTCTGTAGCCATTCTTGCTACAGCAACCAAGATGGCGCCACTCAAGTTGCAGCTGGTAGCAGTAGCTTCCCTTTGTGACTCAACTCCACCCGTCGCGTGTCTTGGTTTCTTGTGCTAGTCCTAGATCTCTTTGGAGCCGTTAGGGCAGTGGTTTTCAAAGTGGGCGGTACCGCCCCCCAGGGGGCGGTGTGAACTTTCAGGGGGGCGCTGACGAATAAACAGGCGAATGGGGGGCGTTGAAATAGTGAAGGGGGCGATGGAGCAATTACAGTAAAATGTGACGTTGGTGTTTGTAGAAAGACCGGAAAAATTGATTGTCTGTAATAAAAAGTCGACAAAAAACAAGCTTTATTGAAACAAGAAACGTTGTCTGCTCGAGCGCTCACGAGCAGCGCGCATATACCGTATATCACTAATTGTCGCGAGTTTATCGTCGATGCAGGCGACTGGGGAAACCACCACCATCCAGTCAGCCGCAGAGGAGCACACAATAGCGCGCCGGCAACGCTTAACCACAGACGTATGCGCACAGCGACCGGCTTAATGCATCAGCTATCAATTTTTATGATTCGAGGTGAACTGCGCATTGGTCTATTAAAAGAAACGAAATTAGCGAATAATATCTGAGGCGCCTGTCTTCTATTTATTTAAGCTTCGTTCGTTGGAAAGGGGTAAAGAGGGGGGCGTTGGCATTTTGGCCCGGCGGTGAAGGGGGCGGTGGCCAAAAAAGTTTGAAAATCACTGCGTTAGGGGATGTCAAGAGGTCTTTGAGTGTCGAATCATCTGGTTAGAGGGCAGCCGCAGCTGGACATTTCGTCAGGACGTGTTCTGCCGTCTCAGCGTCACCCGTGCCGCATAGCCTACATTCTTTTGACTCCGTCAGCCCCATCTTCTTCTTCCAGTAGCGCAGCTCCGGATGGTGTCCGCTTCGGAGGCGACTGATCGTTACTTGTTCCTGCCGGTTCAAGTTTTGATCTCTGGGGAAGATCGGGTTGCCTTCGTTGTCAGCGTAGAGGTTCTTCCGTATGTCGGCGTGGATGCGGTGGCTTTGCGTCGCTCGTCGGATGGCAGCTTTTGCTGTTGCGAAGTGTCGTGGTGCACCACCTTGTTCCATGTCGCCTCCTGCAGCAGCTAGTTGGTCGGCTCTCTCATTGCCCGGGACACCGCAGTGGCTTGGGACCCATAGGCCTTCCACCGCCACTTGTTTATTTCCAAGGGTAGTCAGGAGTTCTCTGATTGAGGCCTCGGTGGTGGTTTCCAATTTGAACTCATGTTCCATGGTTTGCAGCCTCTGATGGAAGTAGAGGCTGTCTGTCACCAATCGGTTTGGGGTCCCTGGCTCGCACCTATCGGTGTCCATCTTTAGCGCCGCTTCGATCGCAATCATCTCAGCTTGGAAGGAGGAGGTCCATCTTCCAGCTGGTCGTGTGGTAGTGCAGTTGTAGTGATGGCGTCTTCCGCAGTTTCTGCAGGTGGCTGCCTGGTGTTTTATGCGGATTGGCTTGTGACATCTGTGGCAGTCATTGGTATCATCTAGTCTACGACAGTCTCGGCAGTAGAACCCATCTGTCTCGGCTGCAGTTCTGACCGCCACCCTGGTGAGGCCGCTGCAGGTCTTTGTAAAGTGCGCCGCCCGTCGACTTTCCTTGCATACCAGGTGTCGGGTGGATATTCGGTGGTTGCAGCTGAAGCAGGGAAGTCCTGGTTCAGCCTCGACATCCCCGGCCCGGAGAAGGAGCAACTGAAGTGAGTGGGCGAGATTTCTCCAGTTCGCCAAAAAGGCGTTATGACTGAAGGCAGCACCTTTCGGTACTTTGTTGTCTCGTTTCACAGTTATCGTCGTGCGGCGATGCCCTCGCAACCCACCGCGAGAAGGTACGAGACTTGGGCTGTCGCTGCTGCTGATCAGGTAATAGCACAGCTTAGGAGGATCAAGGCAAGGAAGATGGTCTATAAAACCTCCAGACTACTGAGGGACTGTGTGGATCATCTTAAATGAGTGATTCTACATATTTAACCTCAGTCTCAGTCTGCAGAAGGTCCCCACTTTGTGGACTTCCTGTGTGTGGCTCCTTTTTTTTACTTAGGGCTACAATTTTTTGTGTGTCTGTCTTGCTACTGCAGCCAAGGAAATTTCCCAAATACGGGATGAAAAAAAGTTCTAATGATTCTAACCTAATACATAGTGTGCCTTTGGATGCAAAATACTCTTTTTAATCATTCTTTCCCAGAGTTTAATTGGGTTATTTCTCTTTTTGTCTGTTGGTTGCCTCACCCGTAATTGTTTATAGAGGGATGGTGGTAATGTCTCATGTCGCCTTGCCCTGAATGTTCTCACGAGGGATGTAAATAAGAAAGATAAGAATGAGATGCCGGCAAGCAGGGGGCAAAATCTGGCATTGGCGAGCGGGAGCAGGAACTGGCTTTGGTGAGCGGGGGGCAGGAACTGTCACTGCAGAGTTTTCTTGTTTTGTAGAAAAGAGGGCCCCCTGACAAGCTGGCAGGTGGTTGCGCGTTATCGTATTGTGAGGACATTTCTGCGCGTCATTTGCGAAATATTTGGAAGGGAAGATTAAAAACAAATAACTCTTGGAGCGTTTCTTTTAAAAACTCTCACTGAACGTCCAGGTGGAGTCAACCTGGAGAACAAAGGTAAAAAAGATTACAACTGAATTAGAATTCAGTTTTATGTAAAGTTACATTAAACGTATATTTGAGTGTGTCTGTATATATTAATCCAAGTTCATTTAAATTTGTTTGTTCTGCTACGAGTGAATTGCCATGGAAAGCCCATGAACAGCGCCATCTTGGTTGCGTTAGCAAAAACGGATACAGACTCAAGAAAAAGACCTTGTAAAGTTGGTCTGGGGGGGGGAGGGGGGGGGTCTTTGGTTGCCTCACCCGGAATTGTTTATAGAGGGATGGTGGCAATGTCGCATGTCGCCTTGCCCTGAATGTTCTCAGGAGGGATGGAGATAAGAAAGATAAGAATGAGATGCCGGCAAGCAGGGGGCAAAATCTGGCATTGGCGAGCGGAGAGCAGGAACTGGCTTTGGTGAGCGGGGGGCAGGAACTGTCACTGCAGAGTGAAGTGCTGACTCGGGAGCTTGGGTATCGATAACCGCCCCACTCCTCCTTCCTCACCGTGGTGCTCATCGCTGCCTCCGGGCGGACCGTCGTTCAACTCAACGACTCGCGAAAGGTCACAGCAAGGTGTCCCCAACAAACAAAAAGATTCCCCGTTTGTCAGCGGGCGCTTATTAAAACTCCTACCTACGCTACCCCGCAGCCAACAAGTGGAGGTTCACTATAGATGGGAAAACGGGAACACAGGTATGGGTCCATAGAAAAATGTTTCCTGGGAATGCACTGTGGGAAAATTGTCCAAAAGGTGTGGGGACCAGGGCATACTCCTTACAAAGTCCATAAAGTTGAGCCCGGGGCTTCCCACTGAGTCCATAGTTGGTTGGATCGTTCTGTTAAAAAAAATAAAATTAGGCGTGAGCTATGGTAGGACCCAAAGGCATGAAAGCAGGAAGAGACGGGGTGTGAGCGTGTACTAGAAAAAAACATCTATAACTGAGGCAAGGTTCTCGAAAAACAACAAAGACTTCAAAATCAAAGAATAAAATACAAACTGTTGGGGGGGGAGCACAGGAAATGGCAACAGTACAAGGAAGCACATGGGAACACAAGAAAATCCAACACGGACTGACAGATCCACATGGTTTAAATAGACAGACATGGGTTGACGAGACAATCAGAATCACCTGGGTCACACAAGAGGCAGCAAGGAGATACACCACAGGCGGGGAAATGACAGGTGATTTCAGTGGACAATCACAGGGACAGGTCCCACAAAGGAAAAACCCACCAAAACTAATCCCTGACAAAGCATGCGTCATAGACTGTTTTCCTTCTGTTTTAGTGACTTTGTGAATGGTTATTCGATTTAGGGTGCCCCCTCCATAGTGCCAATATTTGGCTGGGATTGGCTCCAGCACCCCAGCGACCCTTATGGGGTTATGCATTGCGGAAAATGAATGGATGGACGGAAGGAGCACCAGCAGTTGCAGTAACTCTTAACACAGGAAAATTAAAGCAATCCAGTGATCAATGCTTCAACAGTCTGTTATTAATTGATTTCTAATGAGCAGTGAGATGAATCTAATGGCTGGTCCTGAATGAAGGGGCATTTTTGTTGGAGAGCAAGTATTCATTACAGGGCTATTTCATGGTGTTAGATACTTTGCAGGCTTGTATCTTTCATTCGGCCCCATGTTGCATGGAGCAATGGCCTCGGGATAAATTGTCTGCTCACAGCTTCAGTGCTGTCATGCTAGTTACCAGTTATTTTTCTCTTGTCGTCCAGGAATTTGAAAAATGGGAAATATGTCCTTCAGTCTTGAGAGAGACTGATGAATGTGCATTTCAGAATAAGGGAAAGAAAGATGGACATTAAAAATTAAGTTTTAGTACTTTTAATATCATTGATCTAATAGTGCAATTGCTATTAGAGTCATACCTCTACAAATATCTCTATGTATGAAACCTTCAATTTATGAAAGTTTTTTTACATGCAAACGAGTGCCTCAAGATACGGAAAAGATCCAAGTTACAAAATCCCCCCAAAACTTAATGCATTTCCTTATCCATTATTTTATTTTGAAAATATTGTCGCGGATGAATTGATTATCGCCTTGGAACCTCGCAACTCTCTACTGGGATCTCACTGGCTGTCTCACAACAACCATTATTATATGTTTCAAAATTATCTTATGTACTTTTGAAGGCCATTCATTGTCACATAGTTCTGAATTTTTTTTGTTGACTTTTTTCGAAGTCAGTATAAAGCTTCCTTTTTTTCACCATGTCCACCACTGATTCAGGGTGTGCCTCGGATCATGCCCGAAGTCAGCTGGGATAGGCCCCAGCACCCGCCGCAACCTTTGTGAGGATAAAGCGGTTCAGAAAATGAATGAATTGGATGCATTGGATAACTTCATTCATCCCAATTTCAGGAAATTTCAATGTTACAGCATACCTGTCAACTTGTACGTTTTACACGTATTTTATACGTTTTTTTTTTACCATTTCAAATCATGTACGCCGTACACCTACTTTTGTACGGGGAAAATTTTGTATAAAAAAAATCGCCAATATATATGAAAACCGATCTCAACAATACCGTTTTGGTTAAAATCCAGATAGTCTCGTAGGCTGGTAGCCAACGACGCTACTGTCATAAATCATTACTATTGTCACGGTATACCAGCAAAAATTATCCTCAATCGTACGTATTTTTTTAGCGGTGCGTACGGCAATATCGATAAAGGATGACATGCGCATGCGTAGATCTATATAGAGTAAATATCGTGGAAGCAAGCATGGAGGAGCCACATAGTAAGAAACGAGTTACCGCGAGTAAACATGCGTCGTACGGTGTTTGTACGGTTTTTGGGGGGTTTATAAGGGGAATCATAATCATTTATAAGGGCAGTTATCGGCAAAGGTTGACAGGTATGTTACAGTAGCAAGAACATACAGTTGTACCTCTACATACGAGCACCTCTACACACGAGCAGCTGGACATACGGGGAAAATTTCCAGCAAATAATTATCTACAAATACAAGAAAAATTTCGAGATGCGAGAAAGTCAGGAGGGCCAAGACATGAGAGGCTGTTTATCATTGTAGCACACTGTCTTTTTTGCCGCATTTCTTTCGTGATCTGCAAGCACTGGGCAGAGATTGCATTTTCGCGTGTTTTTTTCCCCCGTTAGTCAATGCATAATGCAAAGTGAACAACAATGGATCCAAAGCAAACAGGTGGAATGAAGAGTTGTGCAACGAAAAGGCGAACGTTGACAATCAACATTAAGCGAGAAATAACTGAAAAATATGACAGTGGGGTACGTGTCACAGAGCTTGCTCGTTGCTCGTTTCTAGCGAAGTGGCAAGAGTTTTCTTATTTTGTAGAAAAGAGGCCCCCTGACAAACTGGCAAGTGGTTGCGCGTTATCGTATTGTGAGGACATTTGTGCGCCTCATTTTCGCAATACTTTGAAGCAAAGGTAAAACAAACAACTCTTGATGCATTCCTTTTAAAAACTCCCGCTGAACGTCCGGGTGGAGTCAACCCGGACAACAAAGGTAAAAAAAATTACAACTAAATCAGAATTCAGTTGTGTAAAGTTACATTAAACGTATTCGAGTGTCTGCATATATAAATCCAAGTTAATTTAAATTAGTTTGTTCTGTTACGAGTCCATTGCAGAGCGAATTTCAAGCGGCATTGAGGTGTTGCTCCTTCTGCAGCTTATTATAACAGCTAGTCCCATGTGTACGACAGCGTAGGCATGGCTGAATGGATCCAAAAAAGAATTAGCAGAAAGAAGGCAGTCTAACAGAACAAAGAAAGTTGTAAAAACATTAAAGTGAAAAGTATAAAGTAAAAAGGAATGTATAAAGAAATATAAAAATGTGATTTAAAAAAAAGATAGAAGGGCTGTAAAACACAAACAAAAGAAATAAGAGTGGACAGAGCTACGGCCATTGGCTGCCACGTGACGGCGCCGTTTTGGAAAAAGATGGATGAAAAGGATATAGGAAATGCATCAACGTTTCGGGATTTCGTAACTTGGATCTTGTTTTTGGATCTTTTTCTTTGCATAAAAGGGATTATATAAATAGAGGTACGGCTGTTCTTATTTTGTGTTTCATATGAAACTGCTGGTATATAGTTTATTGTAAAATACAGATTTATTAATTATTATTGATGCATTCATTTTCTAAACAACTTATCCTCACAAGTGACGCAGGGACTGTTAGAGCCTGTCCGAGGTAACTTTGAGCACCAGGGAAGTGACGTCCTTAATTCGTGGCCAGCCAATTGCAGGGCACAAGGAGACTGACAACACTCACAGACATGCATATGGGCAATTCACAATGTTAAACCAGCCTAACCTGGATGTTTGGGAGATGTGGGAGGAAACCGGACTACCAGGGGAAAACCCACGCAAGCCCAGGAAGAACATGGAAATTCCACAAATTTAGTATCAAACCCTCGACTCCAAAACTGTGAGACCGACGTACTAACCATTCTTTCACTGGGTCGTCATCATATATAATTTATTAATAATAATTTTCAGAACAAACAAGTAAATGTTTACCAAAGCACTCCTGTTTATATTTCACATATTTTCAGAGAACCAGTGTAACTCATTCAATCATTCATCTTCCATACTGCCCATGCCCAAAAGGGTTGCGGGGGTTGCTGTAGCCTAACCCAGCCGTCGTCAGGCTAAAGGCAGACTACACCCTAGACTGGTCGTCAGTCAACCGTAGGGCCCGCAGAGAGACAAATGACCATCCACTCTGTCAATAATACCACCACCAGCGG
This sequence comes from Stigmatopora nigra, assembly GCF_051989575.1. Classification (NCBI taxonomy): domain Eukaryota; kingdom Metazoa; phylum Chordata; class Actinopteri; order Syngnathiformes; family Syngnathidae; genus Stigmatopora; species Stigmatopora nigra. Next base: position 10,401,205 of record NC_135523.1, read on the forward strand.
GAATTGAGCCCGAGCCTGCCCACACCGAAGTCAGGCGAGTGAATCTCTACACCATGAGGTGGCTTCGTCCAAGGTACTTCGATTGGAATTATTGCAAATTATTGTAATGATGCTCTAGACTAGATGCTTTGCTATGGAATCTACACATTAAAAGAAACTGATTGAGCGACAGATAAAGACTTGACATTTACAAATCCTTGACTGATATTCAAGGGTTGAATTATTTTACACACAATTCAGAATTATGTAAAATATCAAAACCATCACAAAGGTAATTAACTGAGTGATTCCATCCATACAGAAGAGAACCCGCTATGCATGACAGCAGCCATACATTATACAGCTTCTACCACAAACACCCATTTATTGCTCATTCATGAACACACAGCTCACACCGTGTATAGCTACAAATATAACCTCAGAAGGTATTTTTCTTAAACCTTCAATCTGAGGCACAGGTGAAAGAACGCCTTTATGTGACAATCCGGGTGGCCGGCCTGGCTGGCCACAGTCTCATCTGTCCCTGGTTTGAAATTGCCAATAAAGATCATCTCGTATAGATCAGACCCGACGGGCGCGGAAGGTGGTCATGTAGACTGTGATTTCTCGCTCTCTGGGAGGAGAAGAAGGATAAATAACCGAGTGAATCTCCTCTTATCTATTGCGCTTTACACTTTTTTCTGCTCCCTAACGTTTTATCCACAATGAAACATATCCCATTTATACTTGCCAAGCCATACTGCACCAGGTTAAAGAGAGAGCTGTATAGTTATTACAAGCAGCTTGTTTAGAACCAAAAGACAGTTGTTGCGCTGTAAAAAAAATCTCTTTTGAAAAATGGGTTAGATGAGAAAGGTTACATGCATTGCACAACAAACATATTATAATTATATACAGGTACGATATAGAAGAATTTCAGCACTTCAAATCAATCAAGCAAAATGTACAGATATTTTATGTGAGGCAATCAAGCCAAAGCGGTTAATGGGGACCGGGACCACCCGTGATACATGAATTTCCACGAAGTAGGGATTCCCCTTCAAAAATGCTTCCACCCCCATCCTACCCCCCCCCCCCCCCTCCCCGTTTTTTTGTTAATTTAAAAAAACAAAAAATTACACCCCTGTATACAGTACACCATATAGAATACGGGTAGAGGGAGTGAAATTCATGTTATAACCAAAAAACTGTAAAATATGTTGTTTCAATGTAATATTTGTATTTTTTATTATTTTTTTTCCCCAAAAAAAATCCGCGAAGCTCTGAGTCCGCGATAGCTGAACCGCAAAGTAGGTATGGGACTTGAGCTGGGAAACAGCGCCATCGCGTGTCAAAGCATGATTTTTACCTACCTACACTACGTTTTTACTGGCATCAGCAGACATAGTAACTGCTGATCTTTGTCATTGGTCCGGCCTGTGTACTCCAGTTTCCTCCCACATTCCAAAAACATGCATGGTAGGCTGATTGAACACTCTAAATTGCCCCTAGGTATGGGTGTGAGTGTGTATGGTTGTCCGTCTACTTGTACCCTGCGATCTGCAGTCCGTCGATTCTGTGTGTCCCCCGCCTTTGGCCAGGAGTCAGCGCCGGGATAAGCTCCAGCACCCAAACCCAGACAAAGAAGACATTTTAACCATCATGCTTTACTTGGGCTGAAAGGGCATTTTGGTCTCTATATGGAATTAGATTAATTTGCCCAGAATTTTCCCTCAGTTGTTATGGCTAATTTAAATAAATAAATTAATTAATGATAGAGGAAAGGACTTAAAATGTGCGAGACAAATTTCAAAATGTTTCATCCCACTTTGTACATGTACAAATAAACACTTTTGTCCTCATTCATTTTATCAATTAATTCCGAATTATCATCATTTTAAAGGCCCATTGTTGGTAATAATTGATAGATAAAGATATATAGTTGTATAGATATACGTATAGTACAGTTCTATTTGAGAGCTTTGATAATTGCAACTGCGTTTGTTATTTCTTTGAAAGACCAACAGTGCTTCCTGCTGGTGAAGTTAAGAATAGCAGTGAGACTCGTAAGTAGTGTTACACTCGCAGCTGTAAACAGAAGTTAAAATGTACTGTTTTTTTTTTAATTCAAGCGCGTCTGTGCGTATTTATGTGAGACTGTATTTTCATGTATCTAACTCACGTGGGTCAAACCTTACATATGAATTTGGCAGTGTCCCACTTCGGCCAATGTAAGTGCTTCGTCTGGTTTTGTTTGAATCATGGACGAGAGACGCAGAGTAAGCGTGAGAGCTGGAGAGGAACCAGCATGGCCAATGGGCAACTCCAATAAAAGACAATCTGACTTTTCAGAAGCTATCATAATCAAGATCCACCCACCAAGGTTGTTTTTCTATGGGGGACACGGATGACTATGTATGAAGGAAGAGGATATTCCGAGCAAGAATTAATAGTCTTAAGTGAGTGCTGCTGCTTGGCTGGGAGGCAATCATTGGATGTGCTGTTATGTTTAGCTGGTACCATGTCCACCAGCGTGTCCCAAGGCCTTCTGACTTGGCAAGTAAGCGCATGAGATGGAAATGGAGAAACTAGCTTTATCACTCATTTGCTTGACTCTGGGGTCTTTTCCTGATCAGCCACACTTAAACACATGTACACGCCCACACCTATATGAAGATGTCTTCTAATATTCATCTTGTGTTCCAGCTGTTATGTACATAATGCCACAAAAATGTCATCACTCCTCCCCTGTCAGTAGCAAATCCATCCCTCTTGTAAACACTAATTAGCATGTGAGTTTGGGTGATGATAGCAGCATGGTGAGGATGTAGCTCTAGCTTGCTGCGTTTTGCATTCAGGACTGGAAAATGATGCTTCCTTCATTCTTGCTGGTGTTGCTATTAAGTAAGCCTGAAGGATATGCCGGGAGATGCTATATACTTTTCTTCCTCTGCATAAAAGAGAAGAGCTGCTACCACTGAACCACCACTTCTCATAAATGGCTTACTATAAGTCGGCCTTCAGGATTTTTAGATCTAAAAGCCCCATTTTTTAATAAATGTGTATAAATATTCTAAGCATATATGCCAAATCAACTCCAGCCTCTTTTAACATTGGCCCATTTTCATCCCACCTCTGTGGGCATAATAGTCAATTAAAATTCATACAGCAAAAGCGCTTGAATCTACCATACTTAAAAGTGGTAAGGAGTGTCATCTTCAATCACAGGCGGGACATTAGGCAACCCTAAGAAAGTCCACAGTTTAAGTTATTATCATGAAGTTGTAGGTATTTCATTTTCCATACATTGTCCGTTTGGGTGAAATGTCTCATGGTTTGTTTTCTTTAGTTTAGTTTAGTTTAGCTTAGTTTAGTTTAGGATCGAAACAAGCATCCCAGAACTCTGAGGCTGGTGCACTAACCACTCAACCACTGTGTCACCCACTCCTCTCTCATAATAAAGTTTAATTAAAATGGGAATTCCATATTTTCTCGCATACAGGACGCAACCTTAAAATCGCATTGAATTTTAAGATTTCTTGCGTATCAGCCACCCCCTAATTCACAATTTTCACCTCCATATTCATGGTTTTAATAGGGAGTACAAATGTGTTACTTTGAAGGGAAAATCTTAAGAAAAGTAATCGCGCGTAGTATTTCTGAGATACTGAATGAACATTATTAGGGTCAATATCATAATGAAGTAATTCATCCAGAAATTGTTGTTTTCTTACTGCAAAACAGAAAATAACCAAAAATAGTAAATGTTGCCAATATCTACTAATGAGTAGAGTATAGTGACACTGTAAGTCTTGTGCGCATATAAGCCGCAACCTTGATTGAGTCATATTTTTTCTAGTTACAAATGTGGTTTATATGCGAGAAAATACGATAGTCATTTAAATGACAACTTAATCTCACATCTTTCCGAGGCAACTATGGGATGGAGGCGGGGTACACTCTGAACTGTTCGCCCTCTATTCCCAAATCGCATAGAGAAGAACAACCACTCACATGGACGTTCATAGCCATGGACTGGAACGCACAATGCATTTGCTCTTGACATTAAACCACTAATATCACAAGATTCCTGACCGATTGGGGATTGTAAAGCAAGATTTGTGACCAAGCCTGAATTTCTACTGGCTCAGGAGTTGGGGCTTGATACCTCATGAAGTATAATGCCTCTTTTTAGTATTCATATTTTTTTCAGTAAAAAAAGTAAAATATAATTAGGTATATGTAATATTGCTTGAGTTGTTTTGAACTGCTTTGTGATTAATGTAAATTTTATGATTTTTTTTAATCCAAATTACTTATTTTGGACTAATGTACTACGTCATCCAGTGTTTGAATTTGCTAAAAGTTAGTTACTGAAATATATTATAACATTCGTACATAAGACCACAAAATGCATTACTTTTATTCCAATATCTTTTACTAGCAAGCCATAAACCCTTTAGCTATGTTCAATACATTTGATTTAGAATGTAAATCAAATGTGACAAAATAAACCTAAATAATTGTCCTTGGTTCATACTGGGGTTGTAATAGCACCAACACTCTATGTAAATTTCCCAAACAAGACCCACAGTGTTTAATTTGAACAGAATCCCACCCCTCAATCCCTCAATGTAGTCAGAGATATGTCCCCGGCCATGAAAGGTAACAGTGAAAGCATGTACAAGGCTGTCAAGAATGATGACATATCAGCATTAACAGCATATTCTAAGCTCTGCAGGGAAAATGGAGAACATCCAGTATCTAGCAGGACTGAGGGCTGTGTTTATGGCTATGCCTGTCCTAGAAGCCCCACGGCGTGCTGGGTGACCCTGGCTGTAGATTTTCCCACTAATGTGACCCCCATATTGTGTGTCGCCATCGTCAAAACTCCCACAGGCTACAGTTAGTCATGGGCACTGGGGATGGGTGTCCTCAGTTCGCCGGAGTGCAGACAGGATGTGGCAGCTGGGAGGCATTTAGTTAAAGGAAATGTACTTGATTCCTGCAGTGATGCACTTATGGAGGGCCAAGCAGGGTAAAAGTGTGTGATATACTGTAGCCAACAAACAAAGCACACAAAAATGGAAGGAGGAGAAGAACAGAGGGAATTAGAGATGCCTTGTTGTAGGGAAACTATAATCATTTATGATCGCCTCTGTACTAATTTCTATAATTATTCTGTTTACCAGGACATAGATTCTCAAAAAATGGGTTTATAGATGTCATCTCTTCCTTTGAATTAACTATACAGATCTTGTGGAAACCAAACTAACATCTGCATGAAAAAGAACAGGCATGCAATACAGGAATTCTTATCATGAAAAAAGTTGTTTACTTCATAGTTCTCTCCCTGTTTTGGTGTTGAAATCCCTCGTTTTGTGTGGTATGAATTGTTTTGAACGGCACACATTAATGAATATGAATATGAATATGAATATATATATATATATATATATATATATATATATATATATATATATATATATATATATATATATATATATATATATATATATATATATATATATATATATATATATATATATATATATATATATATATATATATATATATATATATATATATATATATATATATATATATATATATATATATATATATATATATATATATATATATATATATATATATATATATATATATATATATATATATATATATATATATATATATATATATATATATATATATATATATATATATATATATATATATATATATATATATATATATTCATATTCATGTTCATATTCATATTCATTAATGTGTGCCGTGCCTTATTAAAGAAATCACAATCAAACAAACTGGCGGCGATATCAGTGTGTGTCACAACTCTCTCTTTGCGAAGCTCTGGAGTCGGTAAGGCAGGCTAAAAAAGAAAACAGCCAATCGGAGGATGTGGATGTGACGTGGTTCGTCTACCAAAATGGCGTTGCGGGAACTATCGTCGCTCGAGAAATATTTGGGACTGAAAAAGCCCTTCAAGTACAGTACCCGAGGAGAAAAAAAGGTCACAGAAACACCTGCATGGATTTGGTCTTTGAAAGTGCCGTTTTATTTGAAGCATAAGGGGTTGTAAACCTTGTAGAGGAATGTATTGCTAATAAGCTAACCACGTTTGGTCACGTCAATATAAGAAAGCAGTACAAAGGCACAACGTCAACATCTGCCAATTAATCAAATGTGCCTTTCTTTCATATATATCATGAGGAAATGTTATATCCACTTCTGCAAGTGTTACATTTTCTTAAACTAAAAAGTGCCAGGCGATGATTGGATGTGTAGACCAGAACACAGCGTAGTGGGCGTGAACACCTATACGTACCTGTTTTATTTTATTTTGTTATAGGCTATAACATATAGTATGGTTACATGCTATATGCTATAGGCTATAACATATAGCATGGTTACATGCATTTTGGGTATAATTTGGAAGGCACGCAATAAAACGTTCAACTCATTGTTTAAAACTGGATGGCTTTCCTTGTTCCAGGTTCCTCTGCTCCAGAATAACAATGGTCCACCTATGGTGGGTCTGGTTACTATTGCCTGCCACCTGGTGAGAGAGGCCAAGCGCTATGAGTTTCTTGGGGACACAGAAGAGGACAGGGCAGTGGTTCATCAGTGGCTCGAATACAGAGTGAGCAAGCTAGACAACTGCAGCAAGGAACATAGCAGAACAATACTGAAGGTAGGGCCAAAGTGCAAAAATATCCCTGTCGGCATAACCTCCTCCGATTATGACGGAGTTACTTCCTAAAGTCGCATTTGTAGTTTTTTTTCCTTTTAATTTAAGTTGGAAGGCTAATCCACCGTTCCTCTACACAAAAAGGCATTGTTATATTAAGAAATGACCTCTTTGCCATTCATTCATTAATTCAATTTCTGAACGAGAGAGAGAGACGTAACATAAACTTTAAATCTATACATATTACTATTTCTGAAAATGTGAATTGTGCATGAGGACTTGGTGAAATGGAGACAAGACCGCAAATCCAATTTGAATGTAGTTTTCACCAAAAGTTGGCAAATTTACGCCTCTATCGATTCACCGTGGCCGATTTTCGAAATCGGACTTCTTCTTGTTGGAGTATCAATATATGTACCAGGGTGTCGCATTTTTGATGTCTGAAAAGTGCAGCTTTGGGCCATTTTTTTCGGTACTTGCGAAACTTTCAGTTCAAAACTACAGTGGTACCTCGAGATACGAGCTTAATTCGTTCCGGGACTGAGCTCGTATGTCGATTTTCTCTTAACTCAAACGAACGTTTCCCATTGAAATGAACTAAAACTAAATTAATTCGTTCCAACCCTCTGAAAAAAAAAACCAAAACAGGATATTGGATTGTAAAAAAAAGGGTTTTATTTGTTTAATTCACCATATATTAAAAGTAACACTTAACTAGTGGTTTAATATTACTAAAATGTGTTTACTAGTACAAAAATTATACAGATACTAAACTTCATTCTAAACTTGTAGGTTAGGTTAGAACTTTGTTTCATTCCGTATTTGGGACATTTCTTGGTTGCAGTAGGAAGACAGGCACAAGACACACAAGACATTGTAGGCTAGCACAAAGAAACTAAGCCACGCGACGGGTAGGGCCGAGTCGCAAAGGTCGCGGAACAACAAAGAAAAAAAGCACGAAGTACAAAGCAAAGTATATGGGATCATTAGGAATCGTCAAATCAAATGAGACAGCCACTTGAGCGGCGCCATCTTGGTTGCAGTAGCTAAAATGGATACAGACTCAAGAAAAAGACGTAGAGTTGGAACCACACAGGAAGTCCACAAGATGGGAAACTTCTGCAGACTGTGACCGAGGTTGAAAATATGCTCTTCCAAGCTTATCCGGACAGTCCCTCCATACTCTGGAGCTGAAAAATCAACAGTAGCAGAGTATAACCTCTCGACTCCGTTTCCGGCCTGGAAAGCGCCGAAAGCTCTTCCATCTTATCGGGGAGGGATCTCACTTTCCCCATAATAATAGATGGAATGGTTGGTTTGAAGTGTTGCCTCTTCTAATAATAATAATAATAATCGGACATAGGCTTTGTCATCATCATTGACTCAACAAAAGCCTAATTGTAATCATACCCAGCTGCGTATGACGAAATTGGTAGTGCTTATCCATAAGCTGCGTTTCCCGGCAAAAAACCCAAATAAGTCATAATTTCAGACTAGTAATTTGTCATTTTGCCGTGATGGATACATCGCATCACCTCCCAAGTGGATGACTTACCTCTCACTGTTTCCCACATACCTTGTCAGCTAGTAGGAGGCAGATCACCGCCCAAAGTCTTCATGTTACTACACAGAAGGGATTGTGAAGTTATTACACAGAAGGGATTGTGTGTCTTGTTACCGCAAGTTTAGTCCTGATGGATGTGGGGAAAAAACTGTCCTTAAGCCTATTTGTCCCTACTTTGTGAGACCTATAGCGTCTGCCAGAGGGCAGCAGCTGGAACAGGTTGTGGCCAGGGTGGTGGACCCTCAGGAATTTAAAGGACTGGACCCTGTCTACGCATACTCCATTTATGAGGAGCGGGGCCAGATCTGTGCTATGTTTGCGAAAGTCCAGGATTATTCATTTAGTTTTCGTGGTGTTCAGTGTGAGATTGTTCACCAGGCACCACAAAGACAGTTTGTTGACCTCATCTATGTAGGCCAACTCATCCCCTCCTGAGATGAGTCCGACCACAGTGGTGTCATCAGCACATTTGATGATGGAGTTAGAATGGTGGGTTGGTGTACAGTTGTGTTGTGCACAGGGAGTACAGAAGAGGACTCAGTACACAGCCTTGAGGGGAGTCAGTGCTCAGTGTAATGGAGGAAGAGAGGTGGGGACCAAGTCTAACCGTTTGTGGATAGCAGCAGATAGAAGAGGATATTCCAAGAATGTCCGGTTGAGGGGAGTCAGTGCTCAGTGTAATGGAGGAAGAGAGGTGGGGACCAAGTCTAACCGTTTGTGGATAGCAGCAGATAGAAGAGGATATTCCAAGAATGTCCGGTATTATATTGTTGAAGGCTGAGCTATAGTCATATGTAAAGCATCCTCACATAATTCCCTTTGTGCTCCAGGTGGCTCAGTGCTGTGTGTAGAGCAATGGTGATAGCTGGGGAGGGTCAACTGAGCGAGGGATTGTATTCCTTATATTGCGGGCGACCAACTTTTCAAAGCACTTCATGATCACAGGCGTGAGTGCAACAGCCCTATAGTCATTCAGGCGGTCAATGATTGGCTTTTTGGGGACAGGGATAATGGTGGCAGATTCCAGGCAGGATGCGATTATGGATTGTTGCAGGGAACAATTGAACATTTTTGTGAAAACTCCAGCCAGCTGGTCAGCACAGGCTTTGAGCACCTCCCAGGTACTCCGTCAGCGCAGCAGCCTTCCAGGTGTTCACAGACCGCATTACCAGTCTCACTTCATGTTCCTGAAACTTCAGTGTACTGCTGCAGGGTGGTGGTGGGGGGTTTTGAGACCGGGACTGATTTGTCAGTCTCAAAGCGGGCAAAGAAAAAGTGCAGTTCCTCAGCTAGTGAGGCATCTGCAGTAACAGACATATTGTTCTTGTAATTGGTAATAATTGGTCAAATTCCCTGCTACATTTTCTTTGGGTTATTTCCTGTGAACTGCTCCTCAATTTTCTTTGTATATGCTGCCTTGCCTTTTTAATGCCTCTCTTCAGCCCTACTCTGGCAGCACTGTATTGTACCTTGTCCCCTGACAACGGTACGGCATTTGATGAGTGCCTTTGTCTTCTTGGTCATCCAGGGTTGTGGGTTTGGAAAAACCTGTATCCGTTTATTAATAGTGACGTTGTCCGTGCAGTTTTTGATGTAGGAAAGTACAGTGTCCGTGTAGTCTTGGAGGTTGTGGTGTTCGAAAAGTTCCCATTTAGTGTGGGAAAAACAGTCCTGCAGCCTAGAAAGGGCGTCCTCGGGCCAAGTTAGCCTCCGGAGTGGAGTGTATGCGGGGTGAGGGATAGGCAGAGATCATCTGATCCAGCCAAGTGAGGGAGGGAAGTTTGATATAATAAACATGGTCTAGAATTAGGCCTCCTCTTGTGTGACACTTCACATACTGAATAAACTTAGGCAGAACAGTCTTTAAACACGCTTTGTTGAAGTCACCAGCGACAATAAAGACTCTATCGGGGTCGTCAAGCTGCTGTTTGTTTACAGCCGTTAGCAGGAGGTTAAGTGCTGTGTTAACATTAGCATCTGGTGGGATATTGATCGCCATTAGTATGATAACCGTTAGCTCTCTAGGTCAGGGGTGTCCAAACTTTTTGCAAAGAGGGCCAGATTTGGTAAGGTGAAAATGTGTGCGGGCCGACTTTTAGCCTGACATTCTTTGAACCATTAACATTAAATGCAAATTAACTTTTTGGGATTTTTTTTAATTACAAATGGCATACTTTTACATTTTTTTTACATTTAGGTTTTTACCGAAATCACAAACCACAAAAAATAAGAAAACTATCAAGGATATCTAAGTTCATGTGAAACATCACATATTATTCACTATTATATGCTCACTGTAGGAACAGTGCTGAAAACAAAACAATGATCACTGCATATTCAAACTGTGATTTTGACCATCACAAAAAAAATAATGAACTGAGATTTAAGAATTTATTCAACTCAGAGGACTTAACAAATATCTTGCCTGCACTAATGTGAAGGGTGATACTGGGATCTTTACTGCAGTATGTAGTCCAGGTCTTCTTTGCACGCTAACGAGAAAAAGTCAAACTCAGTTCCTTTTGCCTCTAACTGTCTCTTAATATCTAATGAAACGTCTTCAATTCTCCGTGCCACAGTATTACGAGCCAGGCAAATATTGGCAAACTCTTGCTTCTTCGCGGGACAAATTTTCTCAACCATTTTCATTACACAGTCTTTAATAAATTCACCGTCACTGAAAGGTTTGCAGTGCTTTGCAATTAGCGTTGCCACTTCGTAGCTTGCCTTTGTGGCATTTTCATTTGACTCACGGGCTCTTGTGAAAAAGCTTTGCTGTGCCGTTAAAACAGCTTCCAGTTGCTTCACTTTTTCACCGCGTTCGTTCCCAGTTAGCTTGTCGTAGCTAGCATGTTTCGTCTGGTAGTGCCTCTTAATGTTGAATTCCTTGAAAACAGCCACAGTCTCTTGGCAAATTAGGCAGACACAGTTGTTTCGTATTTCAGTGAAAAAATACTCAAATTTCCACTTCTCCTGGATGCGGCGGCCCTCCCGGTCAACTTTCCTTTTTTTGTTTACATGTTAGAAATGGGCTGGGCTGAAACAATGACGCAAGGGTCACGGCGGCCAGAGTGCGGCCACAGGGCTACTGCCATCTTCTGGTGAAGTGAAAAATAGCTTTTTGTACACATTTATTTTATACTGTGGTCAACAGTGCTGGCGGGCCGTGTATTATTGATTTCATGATAGAGGCCGTGGGCCGGTCAAAATTTGTCCTCGGGCCTTATTTGGCCCGCGGGCCGGACTTTGGACATGCCTGCTCTAGGTAAATAGAAGGGCCTGCACCGTTTTGCCAATAGCACCAAATCCGGGGAGCAGTGAGTGTTAATGATCCTACTGTCGCAACACCATTCATTGTGTATGAACACGCAAAGTCCCCCTCCTTTGCTTTTGCCTGTTAATTCTTTTGAATGATTGTTTTGAAATAGTGTATGGCTAGCTAGCGATACCGCGGCGACATGGATTTGCGGGTGTAGCTACGTTTCCGTGATGAGAATGATGTTGCAGTTCCTAACAAAGATGTTGTTAGCAATCTGAAGTTCAAACTCATCCATTTTGTGGGTGATGGATCTGGTGTTGGTCAAAAAGATACTCGAAGCGGTGCCCGGTGTGGTTGCTGCCTTAGCTTAGCAGCTAGGCCCGCCCGGCATCCACACTTTTCTTTCTGACTATCCACGGAAATCTTGGAGGTCTCGCGATGTCCTTGGTGATATCGTAGGTCCGAAGGTATTCTGTTGTGAGGGATATTTATGACATAGTTAGACGTAAGTGTTTCGCTCGGGGGTTGGGGGGGTGTTTGCTGTTGTATCCATAACAGCAGAATGCCAAATTATGAGTCCGAATGTATCACTTATTTGGGTCTTTTGCCAAGAAAACGCACCTACCAATTTAGTCATACGCAGTTTCTGGGTATGATGACAATTAGGCTTTCGTTGTTGATGATGACGACAAAGCCTGTCTCCGATTGTTATATATTGCATCTCCTTCCGAGAGTAATTAAATCCTGGCGACTGTAGAATAATGAACAACACCAAACTGGAGAGGATAGAGCCGCTGCACCCGTGCACGCTGTCATCTTGGATTCCGGCACTTTTGTTCAGCTCTGGATTTCCAGCGGCATTGAGGTGTTGCTCTTTCTGCTGCGTATTGTTCACAACTACTCCCATGTGTATGACAGCATAGGCATGGCTGAATGGTTCCTAAGAAGCCAGTCCAACAGAACAAAGAAAGTTGTAAAACATTAAAGTATAAAGTAAAAAGTAAAGTAAAATGTAATGTATTAAGAAATATTAAAATGTAATAAAAAAAGATAGAAAAGGCTGTAAAACACAAAAACAAATAAGAGTGGACAGAGCTACTGCCACCAGCTGCCGCGTGACAGCACCATCTTGGAAAAAAAACTGCTCCCTGTGGACTGTATTGAGCAAGTGTATCTTCTACAGTATGGATTTCATCCTCAGATGATGTCTCTGTGTCCTCAAATGGAATTCCACCATCTAATCTGTTTCTCACTGCTGCACTAAAGCACCATCCTCATACTCACCAAAGTTGTGAACAACAGCTTGGCTTGCAGTGAAAGTTTGTCTCATTGATGTGGTGTGTAATCTGAAATGCTTACTACCTCTGTCAACCCCTGACCCCAAACTAACCTTGCCTGGCAAGCCTGGACAAGTCTTGAAAAAGCCCTAGAAAAGAGGTGGCCAAGTCCGGTCCTCAAGAGCCCACATCCAGACTGTTTTCTATGACTCCCTCCACCAACACACCTGACACATATAATCGGGATCGGTATAAAGCTTCTGGACGGCTTACTGATGACTTGATCATTTGATTCAGGTATGGTAGAGGAGGGAGATTTGGAAAACAGACTGGATAGGGTCTCTCGAGGACCGGACTTGGGCACCCCTGTGCTAGAGGCTACGGGAGGGACTACCTGTTGACTGTTGTATCAGGTTTGGCCCCCTTTATTGTATTTTCAGTCTTACATTTTAACACTACAAATATCATCATTTAAAGAATAAAAGTCCAAAGTTAAGTGTTTAATAGATTACTGATAGTCAATAAATGTTGGTATTATGTGAAAAAAAATGTATTTATTGAAGACTGCAGTTAGGTCGGTATCGACCCTAACAAAAGACTAAGGTTAGACAAAAATGAAAAGAATGTGTAAGCATTTTTTTAACTAGGACATCCTAGCAAAAAATGTCTTTCTGACTGAAATATGCGTCGCGGAACCCCTCTGAAGTGGTAGTCTAAATAAGCCAATATTATTATTTTTTCAATGTGGAGGAGTGAAGCTCGGTATCAGTATTCATACCATTGGATCGCACATGAGCTTTGCACCAACACAGCCACTTCATTGGCAGCATTCATGCAATTCTCTAGCCTACGCATTCCCCAGCAATTTCACTCGTGAGAGGTGCAGAAAATCTGTGTCTCGAAAAGCCACACGTGACTCCAACAGAGACTGATGTATGGCCTTTAAGTGACATAGCCCCTCATGACAGACAAAAATGCCTAAATGTGCCCAACGCCAGGCAGTGTGAAATAGATCCCCAGTCGCAGTTCTGCTGGACACTGGACGCCTCCTGGCAATATCCTGTCAGCATGAAGTGTGTATATATGTGTGCGAATTTCATAGTGACACACCCGCTCACTGCATGTCGGAGGACTGATGCTGGGCGGCAGTGTGTTATCTGGACACGAGCATCTTAAATATTTTAATGGTGCCACTTAAAGAAGGAAGTCGCCCTGAGCATCTCAAATCCTGACCACCATGCCTGTCCTGCTCTGGCCATAACACCCTTCTTTCAACCACCAGTCATCCTCATTCAAATGGGCCACAGAGACAAACTGTCAAGTGGACCACTTTTTAAAACCCCAGGATGCAAAAGAAGGAGTCAGAGCTCACACAGGCTGTCACTTGTGATGTGATAATATGAAAGTCAAACTATTTGAACCTCAATCCAAAGTTAACCACCTTTTTGCGATTTGCTCCCTCGAAGGGCTATTTTTCTGGGGGTTAATAATTCCACAAGAGCACACAAAGGGCAAGCTCTGATTGTAATTGAAAGAAATTCTGGACAATTAAAAAGTTGTATGTTATATTAAATTGTTGCCAAATACCTATTAAATAGACCTGATTAATAAAATAATTCTGGACATTACTAAGACTGAATTAATTCCACATGTTTTTCAAATTATATTAATGCTACTACAACGGCATCATCCAAAGAACCTTACTTGTTGAGTGAAGACAAAAATCCTCATGCCAATGCACACACACACATCCAAAAATACATTAAAATAAAAGGCAAGATGAATGTTTGAGAAGTGTCTGAGATCTAAACAACCCTCTGGTTGTATGCCAACAAAATGAACATTTGTACCAGGGAAGTATGAACAAGATCCAAGAAGGTGCCAGGTTATTGTAGTCTGAAAGTAAAGTTCTCCAATAATAATAGCATAAGCATATGGACATTTTCTCAGAACGTACAAACGCAAATGACAGCGCACAAAACAGACAGCAAAGTCGATTAAAATGTTCGTGGCCCAGCCCAGCAAACACATGCAAGACCTGCACTTTATAACAAGAGTAAATGAGGACCGAGTCCAAGATACTTAAACCCAGTGGCGGGCCCGTGCATTTCACACCTCCGCTATCAGTAGGGCTGTGTGTGAATCAATCCAACTCTCAATAAGTATTTTATGCCTATAAAACTTTTAATGCAGCTACAGCTGCGACACATAAAAAATAATAATAACCTAAAAAAGGAATTATTTAGAAAAATAGACATTTTACTCACCAAAAATTATTTTTATTTATACACAAAATGCATCCTCCTTTCATCTCTCAAGAAGATTTAAATTACTTTTTGGTACAGATTACATGTGCGTTTCAGGTCCATCAAGAAGTTCTTATCGCCATCAAAGCTAATGCTAACACTCTTTCCTGTTGTATTTCTGGCATAAGTTTTGATTCTGTTTCGGGCTGAAAATGTCAAATCCACTAATGTGTACAGCCGCTCTCACTTTCTCACTCCGATTTTTATCCTGAAAGAAGCTAAGGAGATCAGTGGGAGATTTTCCTGTTAAATCATCCTTGGCATACAATCAGTTCTGTACTTTGCCGGGGAAGGTCGAAAAGTGTTCCATGGCTCTGCGTTAAGATGGAGAAGGCTGCATGTGGGAAAGTTTTCTGGTATTCCCAAAACTTCTGCAGGTCGAGGAGGGATAGAAAAATCAGTCTTTCGTGTTCTTGAAATCTGGTCCGCGTCTGGCAAATAATATTAACGAACCCAGAATGGTATTGAAAAAAGCAAATCTGAATGGTCAAAAATGCCATTAAATATGTGAAGCAAAAATAAAAACAAAATTCAAAATCATCCAGATGTGCTTTAACTCCATCAGCACACCGCACAGCCTCATTCACCATTACAGAGACAAACAGTACTTTTATTTCCATTCTGATCTTCCATCACCCCAGCAATATTAGTGATCAGGTTGTTTTGAATTTTGCCCAACGTGCCACTAAACACTTTATTAGTGGACAGGTGGTAATTTCAGCAATGAGAAAAAGAAGTTCCACATAATTTCCTTTACATGGTCTATCAAACTTTTTAGGATTTCCCTATTTTTTTTTTACCTTTTCATTGTGGCGGTCAGTTACCCTGTCCCTGTGCACTCGCTAATAACAATAATAAATGAATAATTAATAAATGGAATGTGTCGTTGAAAATTGGTGTCAATAAATCAAATGGATTGGGAGCTATTGAATATATTAGGTTCTAATAACAATAATAAATTAATAATTAATGGAGTGGGGTGTTGTGAAAATTAAAAAGTGTTCATTAAACAGGAGGTAATTACCTATATTTTCTGTACTTTTTGTGTCAATTTGTCAAATGGCCAATTCAGTCATCATCAGAATGATTTTTCATGTCCGACAAATGTGGCTTATATGCGAGTAAATAAAGTAGGTCAAGGCGCTTACCAAAAAAATATTGTTTCCCTATAATATATTATCTATATAAAGCGTGATTTATGGGTGTGTGAGTGTGTATGTTAAGATTCTCTCGTTACGTTTGTCCAAACCGTGCAACATAGAGAATTGAATTTTTCATGGTGGCCAGAAACGGCTGTCGGATCCTACTAGCCGAGTGATTGATTTTCCACCTTCTCTAAGTGTGTAAATTCAATCTTTTATTTGTTAAACAACCATTTTTCAAAAGAGATTTTTTTTTGATAGCGCAACATTTGTCTTCTAAACAACTTGTGGACACTAATGCCCAAACAAATAAAGTCTTACACTTAACTAGAATAGGTTATTTTTGTCTTTTGGCGTTTTGGTGGTTTGTATACCTGGAATGCTCAAGCCAATATTTTTAGCTTGCCTTTTTTTTAAATAACTGTTCATTATTGAGAACTATCAATCATTTTAAGATATTTTTAGGAAAATGTAATCCTGCATTTACACAGGTTTGGTCTGCGAACAATACATGCTATAATGAAGCTCGAGTGAGTTTTCAGGGGGAAAATTATAGAAATGTCGTTTTATCTCATTAGTGATGTACAAATATCTCAATAATCATCTAAAAGTATAGTATCAGGATTAATCAGAATCAAATCAGGAGAAAACAAAATATTCTGATTGATGAGTTTGTTAAACCTGAATATCTAGTTTCTGGAGACGTTCGTAAGTACTGTGGTACCTTTATATACGAGCAGCTCTGCCTACGAGATGCTCAAGATACGAGGAAAATTTCGAGCAAATAATTAGTTCTAGATACGAGAAAAATTTCGAGCAAATAATTAGCTCAAGATACGAGAAAAATTTCGGGATGCGAGAAAGCCAGGTGGCCAAGACATGAGAGGCTGTTTATCATTGTAGCGCACTGTCATTTTTGCCGCATCTCTTTCGTGTAAACAGAAATCTACGAGCACTGAATGATTTCTTTACACGAGTTTCTCCTATACACAGACCAGAAAACGCACAACGCGCATGCGCGGGCAAAAAGAGGGCTTTCTGGGTAATGAAGTATACTCGTGCACACAACACCGATTGCCAATGACAACCTTTTTCAGAATAAAACTTCATTACTCACAATCAATATGTGGGTGGGCTGAGCTGTTGCATTTCCTATTTTTCCATCCTTAACCTGTTAGCTCCCGCGATCGGTCATTCAAGAGTACTTCTCATTGGCAAGTAGTCGTTATCCCATTGGGAGGACACATATGTGCATCATTTTCAGAATATTTTGAAGGGAATACAACAGCAAACAGCCCATCGATAGCGAAACGTAAGGGTGGAGTCGTAGCAAACAGTTAACCCGGCCAGAAGGTATACAAATGTAAAACAACATTAAAATTTAGTTTTGTGTAAACTTACATTAAACGTATGTTTGAATATGTCTGTATATATTAATCCAAGTTAATCTAAATTTGTTTATTCGGTTACGAGTGCGTTGTCTCGGAAAGTCCCCCCGAAACGCACCAATGACAACCCCCCCCCCCCCCCCCCCCCATTACATTTGTATTTGTTGGAAAAATGAACAGCTGTAGTTTGCTAATCTATATGTGGTCTGAGCGATGCAGAGGTACAAACAGATTGCTGCTTTTCCTGCAATGCTCAACTGGGCTTCAGCTCCATGGCTGGAGGCTAAAAAGAAGCAAAGATCTGATGGTGGAGGTCTGCAGTCTTCATGCCTTGTTTGGCATCAGCCACTTTTGCCGCACAATAACTCAATTTGCCCCCAAGACGCTCATTGTGCATGGCGAGAGTTTCTTTCGCACTGAATACAAATGCTTAATATGGTCCCACTCCCTTGGGACCAGCACTTCCTCGCGTGACTTTTTCGGAAATGCAAATCACTCCACCCTAGTTTAGGCAGCTTTCTTAAATGTAAAATTAGAGTTTGTCATTGGGCAGAGCAGTAAACAAGCAGCCTGTTTAGTGTGGCCTCTGTGGTAAATTTCCAGTCATGGATGAGGATGCCATACCCCCCTGGATCTGCTGTATATTATTCTTTTCCATAGCTTGCACATGAGTAAAAAGCCACTTCAAGCATCCAGGGTATTGAAACTGCTGTCATGCTTCTTATTGGGAGTCTCAAATTTGATAATTAACAACATATATAAAATTTAATAAATTTCATCTAAAAATATATCACCTTTTATTAATAATGAAAAAGAAAAAAAAAAAAGAAAAGAAAATCAGACATAGGCATTGTCGTCATCATTGACTTGACAAAAAGCCTAGTAGTCATCATACCCTCAGCAGCGTATGACGAAATTGTATAGTGCTTCTCCACAAGTTCGTCTTCCCAGGCCAGACACATTTATGACATTTATTTATGACATATTCATACTTGTTAGCTCTCCGCCTTGAGCGCCATTTTCCGGCGACTACAAGTTGCCTCACCGATGCCAACAAGAATAAGATGGATCACTTACCTCTCAGTCTTTATACTTACCCTCCCTCAGTCATCCTGTGGAAGGTAGATCTGCACCAAACGACCTTCCTGTTACTTCAATTCGACTTGACTTAATTTCATAGTAGGGATATGTGTAGTCGTCACGTCACGTGTTGCTGCAGGTTCAGAGACCTAATGGCTGTTGGGAAGAAGCTGTCCTTGAGCCTGTTTGTCCGTGCTTTGTAGGACCTGTAGCGTCTGCCAGATGGAAGCAACTGGAACAGGCCGTGTCCAGGGTGGTATGGGTCTCCAACAATGGACCCGGCTCTTCTGAGGTATCGGGGGTTGGCAATGTCTTCTAGCGATGGCAGAGAGCAGCCGACGATCTTCTGGGCAGTGTTTATCACTCTCTGTATGGCTTTTTTGTCTGCTGCCGTGCTTCCGGTATACCACACTGTGATGCCGTAAGTCAGGATGCTCTCCACAGTGGCTCTGTAGAAGGTTGCCAGAAGCTTGGTGTCCAACTTGTCCCTTCTCAGTACCCTGAGGAAGTGGAGTCGTTTCTGGGCCTTCTTCACTAACACTGTGGTGTTTGTGGACCAGGAGAGCCTATCCGTGACGTGGACTCCCAGGAATTTGAACGATTGGACCCTGTCTACACATACTCCGTTAATGAGGAGTGGGGCCAGGTCTGTGCTGCGCTTGCGAAAGTCCAAGATTATTTCTTTAGTCTTTGCGGTATTCAGTGTAAGATTGTTCGCCGAGCACCAAGAAGACAGTTTGTCGACCTCGTCTCTGTAAGCTGACTCATCCCCGCCTGAGATGAGTCCGATCACAGTGGTGTCATCGGCGAATTTGATGATAGAGTTTGACTGGTGGGCTGGTGTGCAGTCGTATGTGTACAGGGAGTACAGGAGAGGACTCAGTACACAGCCTTGTGGTGAGCCAGTGTTTAGTGTGATGGAGGAAGAGAGGTGTGGACCCATTCTGACAGTTTGTGGTCGACCAGTCAAGAAGTTCTTTATCCAGCAGCAGATTGAAGAGGATAGTCCAAGGTGGTAGAGTTTGTCCTTCAGGATGTCCGGCTTGATGGTGTTGAAGGCTGAGCTATAGTCTATGAAAAGCATCCTCACATAGTTCCCCTGGTGCTCCAGGTGGCTCAGTGCTGTGTGAAGAGCCACGGCGATAGCATCCTCAGTGGACCTGTTTTCCCTATAAGCAAACTGGTGCGGGTCAACTGAGGGGGGAATTGTCTTTCTGATGTGTCGGGCCACCAACTTTTCAAAGCACTTCATGATCAGAACTCATGAACTCAAGGTTGCTAACAATAAAAATAAAATCCCAATGCTGCCCTTGTGAAAAGCCATCACTTTCATAAGAAAGGCAATTGCACTAAGACTGAAGCATGAGTGAGAATTCTTTGTGTTCAGATCTGCCTACCAGCCAATGAGTCAACAACGTCAAGGAATATACCTTTAATGGGCAGCGCCCACTGTGCTTTTCAGTTTGATTATGAATTTGCTTTATAATCAATAACTTTTTGTAAGTTTCATAATGTCCTTTTACTCTTTATTGAATGAATGAATCCAGATTGTCATTTTTTTTAATTAAAAGATTTCTAATTGTATTTGTGTTGTACTGTTTTTTGTATTGGCGTCACAACATGTAGTATGGTAGTAATAACAAGAGGGATCCCACATCACGGTTTTTCGATTGTCACGGCCTTGTCTGGTCTACATGATCCGCAAAAATCGAGGGATTAGTCTACTCACACTTTGTTCGAACATGCAAATCTGACTCATTTAACAATTATTGTTAAGGTCTCATCAGAATCTAATGGTGGTTCCGACAGCCTCGGCTATTACATGCACCCTCTCACAACTGCTTGCAAAGGCTTTTTTTTGATGTTGTACAGCTTAATTTTGGTGCCCTTTATTGATAACCTGGCCTCCCTCCAACCTCTGTGCCGATACCGCCCGGGAGATTGGTTGCTTGAATAACGTAGTTTGCAAGAAGTTGGCTACTTTAAATGTAGATATTGAAGCAAAACAGTGTGAGCACCACTGTACCACACTATCAGGCGGCTAGCATAATCCCTTCCAAGATTTTTAATACTACCTACTTAAAACCTAATGAAATTAAACCAATTTTGTATGAAATATATATTTTCAAATGTATGTTTGCAAAAAAAGTGCAAAAATATAAGAAATGTATTCATTGAACTATTAAAATGGCTCCACAAAACTGAAAGTCCAGCTTTTCAGCACTGTCGCTCTCTTTCTAATCACTCACATTGTGTGAGTAAAACAGCATAAGGTGTGGTCAAAAGTTCACATACACTTGTGAAGAACATAATGTCATGGTTCTCTTGAGTTTCCAGTTATTTCTACAACTGGGATGTTCGGTCACAAAGCCCAACAATATGTTTGGTGGAGAAAACGTGAGGCTTTTAACCCCAAGTACAACATGCCTACTATCAAGCACGGTGGTGGTACTATTACGCTGTGGGACTGTTTTGCTGCTATCTTGACCTACTAATTACAGTAATTCCTCGACTTACGAACAATTTGAGATACGGGTGTACATTTTAAGCAAATATATGAGCATACAGCGGATGCGAGAGGCTGCTCATAAGAACATCATGGGCACGGTCTCTCTCCCCGCATCTCCCTTGTGTAATGTCTCTACGATCACTGGGCAGAGCGTTGTATTTTTAGGGGGGGGGGTTCCCCCTTTAGTGCAGAATGGCGGAGCTTGATTGCTAAAACGAAAGGAGCATACTATTTCTCGTTGGCAAGAGGTCATGCATTATCCTATTGTGAGGACATTTGTGTTCATCATTTTCATAATATTTTCAAGAGAAGAAAAAGGCAAACAACCCTCAATAGTTTTCTTTTAGCTGCAGCTGAAAGTCAGGGTGGAGACGGGGCAAATAGAGCCAACCCAGGAGAAGAAAGGTCTAAAAATGTAAAACAAAATTTAGTTAATTAAGTTTAGTGTAAGGTTAGATTAAACTTATTTTTGAGTGTGTCTGTATCGTAATTCAAGTTCATTTAAATTTGTTTTATGTTATGTTACGACCCTTTTGCTGTGCAAAAAAGTCTCTTTCGCTCACTCTCTCTCTCCCCTCCGCGAAATCCGTCTAATTTTGGTTCTATTAAACATAACCACTAGTTGTTTGCTACTCTGTTAATAGATGGTGAATTAGAAGAAATAAACTTGCTGTCAGTTCCGATTTTTATTGAATCCGATAAGATTAACTGGTCTCATGTTTTTTTTCACTTACAGGGCCTCAACCTCTACTTACAAGACAAAGTTTGCATGGCTGGAAACCACTTAACCTTAGCAGATGTGCTCATATATAATGGAATTCACCCAATGATAGTGAGTTACCCTTATTTCTTGAATGAAGATGACCCCATCTATACGCAAAGAATTCAGACGAAATAGCGACATTGTGCAATTTGGTTGTCAAGGGGCATTCTGCTCCAACTTTTATTGAATTACAAGTCAAGGTCACAGATTTGCTGTCTAATTACTGAATGGTGAGGAATGATGTGTTATGAAGTTCTTAAACTCCCTACATTCATTCAGAAGCAAAAATATGGAGAATTATATTGAAATTATAGTTGGTGCTTAATGCCGAATGAGCCCAATGCCGCTGTTGCCCTACTTGGCGACACAATTGAAAGAGGTGTAATATTTATCTTATTAGGTTGTATTTTTAAATCCCTTAATGAAGTATTTCTATTTTATTGTATATCTATTATACAGATGTGTCTATGTGTGTGTATGTGTGTGCATGTGTGTGTATGTGTGTATGTGTATATATGTGTGTGTGTGTACATGTGTGTGTACATATGGGTGTGTATATATGTGTGTGTGGTTGTGTATATGTGTGTATACATGTGTGTGTATGTGTGTGTATATATGTGTGTATGTGTGTGTATATATGTGTGTGTATATATGTGTGTATGTGTGTGTATATATGTGTATATATGTGTATATGTATGTATATGTACCGAAATTAAGCTGTTCAACATCAAACGAAAGCCTTTGCAAGCAGCTGTGAGAGGATGTATATAGTGGTACCTCGAGATACGGGCTTAATTCGTTACGGGACTGAGCTCGTATGTCGTTACTCTTGTAACTCGAACAAACGTTTCCCATTGAAATGTACTAAAAACAAATGAATTTGTTCCAACACGTGTACACGTGTACACGTATACACGTATACACATATACACGTATACACATATACACATATACATACATACACATATGCATACATACACATACCTACTTACACATATACCGACATACACATACCTACATACCTATACGGTAGTTATTTTGTCAATGCACCCAGTATGACGGCGAGCACACTAATTTGGTGCTCGCCGTCATTCCGGCTGGATTTACATAAGAACTCCTGCCGCTAGATGTGGGCGTGGACATCGGCATCAACACAGCTTTATGAAGGATGGCAGGCAACGCCGGGCTAGTTACGCTAGCTACTAGGTAGCTACTATTTGCGAATAGATTGTGGCCTGGACATCGACATCAACACAGCTTTACAAAGAGTGGCAGGCAGCGCCGAACTAGTTACGCTAGCTACTATTTGTGAATGGTTTGTGGCCGCCTGGACGACCGTATTCGGACACAGAAAATGAGGACTTTGATGGATTTATGGGATGATGTGAGTACATTGTAAAATGGCTAAATGAAGTACAACTGAACTCAGTTTTGCTTCTGTTGCCTTTTTAAAAACGTGTTTTTAGCGTGTGTCCGTATGTTTAAGCTGGTGAATGTTTTGCCATGCCTGGCTCCGTCTTAAAAAAACAGTGCGTCCTTTGTGTGTGTCAAATACAGAAATAGCACTCGTTACTGACACTGCGGCTTTAAATGCGATGAGCCATATAGTTGTGAAGTAAATAAGGTCAAAGCAAGTGGAGAAGCTATTTTCAATGTTAGTACATAGTTTAAAGCATTTGCACTTTTTTATATACATTATATTTAGATATTAATACCTTAGTCTTTTTATATGCCTATAACTAATATTTAATACATTCACTTCTTGATAATGGTACTTTCTTTGTGTTGTACCGTTTTATGTATAGCCAAGTATACTAGTAGTATGATAGTAATAATAGGGGTGATCCTACTTTGCCCATTTATCGATTATCGCAGCCTTGTCTGGTCTACATTTTCCGTGAAAATCGAGGGATTAGTGTACTCACACTTTGTTTCAACATGCATATCTGACTAATTTCACAATTATTGTTAAGGTCTATTGTCAGAATCTTAGTGTGATGCGGACAGCCCGGCTAATACAGTGGTACCTCAACATACGAGCACCCGACATTCGAGTAATTCGAAATACGAGACCAATTTCGAGATACAAGAAAGCCAGGTGGCCAAGACATGAGAGGCTGTTTATGATTTTAGCACACTGTCTTTTATGCTGCATCTCTTTCGTGTATAGCATATCTACGAGTACTCGGTGGAGCGTTGCATTTTTTTCAGTGTTTTTTTCTTCCATCAATCACCACGAATGACGGAGCGATCGCTATTACGAGGAGTATATATAACTTCTTGTTGGCAAGTGGTAATGCGGTATCCTATTGTAAGGACATTTGTGTGCATCATTTTTGGAATATTTTGAAGGGAATACAAAAGCAAACAGCTCAACGATAGTGTAAGTCAGCGTGGAGGCGGGGCAAACAGGCAACCCAGCCAGGAGAACAAAAGGTACAAAAATGTAAAACAAAATTAGAATTAAATTTAGTGTACGGTTAGATTAAATTTATGTTTGATTATCTGCATCGTAATCCAAGTTCATTTAAATTGGTTTGTTATATTACGAGTCACCGGTGCAAAAAGGATACCCCGGCTAGACCGCACCCCCACCCCCTCTATGTCCCTCTCTCTACCCTCCGTGAAATCTGTCTAATTGTAGTTCTGTTAAACACATTTTAGTAATGTTAAACCACTAATTATGTGTAACTTTGGTAATCGATGGCAAATTAGAAGAAATAAAACTTTTTCCAATCCAATATCCGGTTTTTGGTGGGTATTTTTCAGAGGGTTGGAACAAATTCATTCGTTTTTAGTACATTTCAATGGGAAACGTTTGTTCGAGTTACAAGAGTAACGACATACGAGCCCAGTCCCGTAACGAATTAAGCTCGTATCTCGAGGTACCACTATATATATACATCCTCTCACAGCTGCTTGCAAAGGGTTTCGTTTGGTGTTGAACAGCTTCATTTCGGTTCGCCTTGTTGATAATCAGACACGTCTGAGCTGCCCACCCTCCAACCTCTGTGCTGATAAAGGTAGATCGCAGGAGGTTGGTTACTTGATGAACAGCTTCATTTCGGTTCGCCTTGTTGATAATCAGACACGTCTGAGCTGCCCACCCTCCAACCTCTGTGCTGATAAAGGTATATCGCAGGAGGTTGGTTACTTGAAAGGTAGATCTTGAAGCAAAAAAGTGTAAGCGCCCCTGGATTGGTGTCCAAAAAAATGAACTCACCTAGAATAATTGCAGTCAATGGATTTTTCCCCTCTATTTTAATCCAAACGGGATTATACCACATGAACAGCAAGTATGATCTAATTATATAAAGTTAAACTACATTTACCGGCAATTGTTCACAACATTATCAATGATTTTATTAGTGACTTAGTCAGCATTTAGGGAGAAAACAAATAATGTTCAACTTGTCTAATAATTTCTTTTTTCATCTGAGTGGTGATGCCTGTGTGTTTTACTTTCACTTTAACTTGTAGTAGTTAGTATGGAAAATTTGGGGACCAGAAATGATTTGCAAAGTGTTTGTGTTCCTTTGCAGGTGGACTTAACCTTCCAGGAGAAGGAGCAGTACAATAACGTGACACGATGGTTCGATCATATCCAGCATTGTGTCGGCATTAGACACCACCTCCCCCGAGTAATAGTGCTCAAGAACCGGATCTACACTTGTAAACATCACTGACTGATTATGTTCTAGACGTTAGTTCCTCATATAAAAAAATATTTTGTAATGGCACAAGTCACATCAACAGAATTCCTGCTAACCCTTGGTTGTTTTAAACAAGTATTGCGACCGAGAAAGATATGATTAAAAAGATACTTTCACAAGTCCAAATAATAAACTCAGTCAACTCCTACTTGTCTTCTTAGATTTTTTTGTGGAATAGAATGGTAAAATTCTCTCCAACCTTTTTATAATACAATCGGTTTACATACACAAAGAGAAACTTTTTTGTTTCATTTACAATACGTTTCTTCGTTGCCAGTTTTGGGTGCGATGGTGTTGTAAAGGCATTGACTTTTAACTTATTAAAAAGTACTTTTAAATGACAAATGGACAAGGGAAAGTATTTTTCATGCATTATTTCATGCAAATGTATGCATTTCACTTAGTAAGACTACTTTTCTACCCCTTGTCACTAGTTTTTTTTGAGTGACGAACATAAACCATATCATAATCATTAAACCGTTAAGATAACATTTGCCATTGACAATTTGTAGCTTGCCTTATTCTGTTGAAATACAGCAGACTCATCCAGTTTAGTTATTGTTTGTTAGCGATAATTTTTCAAATTCAAATGCTGTGTTTTTACTTTGTTAGAGTATTGCTGTGAAGTGAAAAACATTCAGTTCAAATAAACATAAAGAGAGAGTATCTGGATTCAGTCGGTTCCCTGAGTTTTGATTTGTGTACACTGGTATGTCTCATTTAAAATTTTAATGTAGATCCCCGATATTTAGCAAGACTCTTGAGTGTGATCACTTCACTTACCTACTTCTTCAGTCCCAGTTACGTGGGCAGCGGCAATAAGCAGTCGAGCATCAGCCCCAGAGTCAAAAGATCACAACAAGGTTCCGCTCAAGTCCCAATAAGCCGGACTGTTTATGCTGCAGGCCAAGCAGAGGGCAGCACGCTCACCAGCTGCCACACACAGCCAAGCAGCCAAGGCCCGAACCTGAGCCCCCTTGGGCGACAGTCAGCCACTGTGTGTCACTTCAGCCCTCATGCTCCCAGAGGGCGCCCAAGAGAGAGAAGAATGAAGAGGAAGACAGGGGCCCTTGGAGAGAGGAGAAAAGAGCACCCAAAGGCTATGGGTTCTTTTAAAGATGTGAACAATAGTAAGTGCCTCCAGAAGTTGTTCAACAGGTTCACAATTGTAACCATTAATAGTTAAGGTGAAAGCTACCATCTGCTAAAACAGTGCATTTGTGGTTATTTGCAGGTGAACTGTATTTTGTAAAAGGATGTTTAAATATTAAATGTATGCTTTCATGACGCCTACGATGACACCACCACCACATCTGAAAAGCTCATGGCCCACAAAACCCGGCAATGTATTCCAGTGTGTCTGTGTGTGTATTATTTTTAGCCCAATTTGTTTTACATTAAAATATTTGTTTCTGATGATGCCATGATTCCTTGTTTCTCGGTAAGGAAACTATGCGGAACAGAAAATGTATTTGTATTGTGTATTTAAAAAATAAAAGCTTAGATAGAAAATAAATCGTACCTGGAGATACAGAATACTATAAATAAAAATAACATTCTTGTAGATTTACCATCGTATATTTTATATGTACTAGTGTGCATTTTTCAGTTAAAATAAAGTAGGTTCGGTTCGACCCCCTATCAATAATAATAATAATAATCGGACATAGGCCCGGTCGTCATCATCAATAACAAAAGCCTACTTCTCATCACACCCAGAAACTGCGCATGACGAAATTGGTAGTGCCTCTCCATAAGGTGCGTTTACTCGGCAAAAGACCTAAATAAGTGATAGTTACGGACTCGTAATTTAGCATTCTGCTGTTATGGATACCTCGCATCAGGACATTGAGAGTCCTTTCAAAGAAAGGTTGCTATATTGATCACTGATTGGTTTTGAATGTCAGAAATGTCTATGATAAATGTTGATTGGTATTAATGTTAATTAGTATATATCTTTCCCTGGTGAAAATAAATAATTGAAATGTGTATATATTTGTTTTGTTTTTAGCTAAGTTGCCTGATAATTATGCACAATAATAGACACCTGCAAACACAGATATCCTAAAACAAATACATTTGATATTAATGATTCCGTTGGGTTCATTAAGAATATGGTTGTTGTTTATTGATAAAATCAAGTCTGTATTCTCTGTAAAGGCTGATTTCTGAATAGACAAAATGTGTTGCATACACGTCAGACAACTGAACTTTTTGAAAGGAGTTACTGCAATTACTCTTAAAGCAGGGCTGTTGATATTGTTTAGGACATGAATCTATGGCTGAATGCTTGTGACACAGCCTTTATGTTGACTTTGTTGGTACACCAAGTTAGAGAATGAAAACTCATCGTTACAGCATTCCAGAAATAGTAACTTTTGATAAAAGTATCCATCTGAAACATTGCTTTTCCATGCTAACAAAAGTAATGTTTTACATTATTTACAATCACAAAAATTCTAATTATTTAATGAAAATTTGGAGTGCGGTGAATGAGTGGTCAACGCGTCGGCCTCACAGTTCTGAAGTCCTGGGTTCAAATCCAGGTCATGTCGATCTGTGTGGAGTTTGCATGTTCTCCCAAGGCCTGCGTGGGTGTCCTCCTGATTCGTAGTTGCTTCTTCAATCCAACTTTACTAGTATGAAGAAAATCTCTCATGTTGGTTAAGCTATTTGCATAAGGCATCAATAATCGAATACTGATATACATCCCCAACATGCGATTGTTGATAAAATAAAACACTTTAGCATGTCACAATGAAGGGGCCTTAAATATATGCGAGTGTCGACTCCAGAGCTCCCGAATTGCCCAACTGTTCTCCTGTGCCGGATCCTGGATACATATATGTTTCCATAAATACCTCCATGAAATGAGTTTTTGAAACTTTAGATGTATGTGTGTATTTGTCTACATACTCTTTTCCCTTGAGTTATATCCCATCTGCTGGCTCTCTTTTAATGTCATCCTTTTTTTAAGAACACTGATGGGCAACATTACATGAATTATTTTTTAAAAATATTTTTATTTGTAAACTTTCAATAGTTATGGATCTGTGCGTTTCTGTATTGTATATTTTTAATACTCTCACAACATTCTGTCTTTTAATTAGTGTGTACAAATCTGTGAGTGTGGGACTTTAAGACATTCCCAAACAGGCTGTAACCCTAGTAGAAAGACTATTACTTCATGGCAGGTGAATGAGTCAAGTATTCTTTACACGTTTCCTCAACACCTTTGCCACCTTGTGTTATCCAGTCACATGAGATGGAGAACATTCAGCGCTACACTCACATTATTTGACGACTTGTAAATGCACCAACATGCTTTTTGTTGCTTTTTCATCAACATCAGGCAGTGCATCTGCAGCGACGTGCAAAGATGAGGGCACAATGTCGGGTTGACCGATTCAGTGGAACCATCAACACCAAGTGCTGTTGAAGCCAGCATTAGCACGTCATAAGCTCTGTTGACAGCACTTATTATTGAGCGCCTACACGGTGTGACAGTTGTACCATGTGGCCATAACGATGCCATCTGATTGTCTAGTGCAATTACACGACTGCACAAGCAAGGCTGTGAAGGACGATCTTGTAGAGACAAGTGAGCTAGAAATGTTCTTAACTTTAACCTTTAAAGTTCATTTGAATGCTTCAAATGTATAGAAATGAAAAAGTTTATGATTCAGCAAATGGGATATATCCCCATTACTGCTGTGTTTTTTAATTTGTCTACGTGCAGCCAACACCCTTCTGAACACACAAATTATTTTACATTTGTGATAATGGAATAAAACAAAATTCTGCTTTGACTTTTTTTAAATTTTATTTCTTGTTCGAAAGTGACAACTATTGCTGTAATATAAACCAAGGAAAAAATCGAGATATTTCAACATTAGAACTAATACGGGTGCCACAACCTCTTAAACTTCTGGTAAGAACATTGTAATTTCTGTCATAAATAAGAATCAAAGACCTCCCGAGTTTTTGGACCTCCTTTTCTCTTAATCATCCCCCAAACATGTGTAACACCACAGACTTAAAGTTAAAGGAACAGCTGAGGTAGATCAACAGGAGCAAACGAGGCAAATGATTCAAGAATATTCATCCGTTTGCGGTTTGCCCAATCTCCTTGCCAGCGGCATTTACACACACTCGTTTAGCTGCACACCTGGGATCGTTTGCTTCTGTTGAACTACCTCAGCTGATCCTTACATAACCCCTGTACTACATGTAGCACAGAGACAGTGGTAAAGTTAAGTATATATATATAAAGTTCTATTGCTCAAAATAATATTCAAATGTACATATGTAGGTTCAAAAAGTTCCATGACTGGAGACACAAAAGCTAGTTCAAAACCAAACTACAACTTTCGATCATTGAGTGCTGAATGTGATTTTTACAGTCTTTCCCAGGCTCAAGGCAGTTCAGAGAGAGGTCCATTTCAGTATGAGGAATACCTTCAGAAGTACATAGAGGCATCACAAAGAAGGCTGGGAAAGCACATTTGGGGCTACTTCGAAGGAGAAAACCATATGGTTTGAATTTCAAATGAATGCTTTGTAAGTAGGTATTAATTAACTTATTAATGCTCATTGATAACTTGTCTTTATACTGAATTGACCAATGCGCAGTACTAACATAATTTCACAATCGCATTGCAATACTAGCTTATTTGATCCCTCTTCTTAACTTTTTGGTTCCTGGGTGATAATATCACCAGGGCCCATGTTGAAGATGATCCTTCTATATTATTGCGTCTTCACTTATCGCAAATTTACTACTTTGTGATATTTTTTCCACAAATAATTATTGAAAAAAAAAAATCAGTTCATGAAAATGTGAAAATCCACGCTGAAATCCGTAAGCAGAAGTCACTTTTGCTACTCGGACTTAGCACTGAAGAAAAGAAAGTTGTAATGGAGGTGACCCTACTTTCCGGTTTTTCAGATATCGTGACCATATCTGGTCTACACTAACTGCGATATTTGAGGGATTACTGTATTCAACATATACATTCTCATCAATTTGTAGGCAAATATGGCTTCACACTCAGGGATTAAAAAGTGTTCACTCCTATTGATCCTGGTTTGTGTAGCCTGGTCACATAATATGTGACCAAAGTATATCGTCCTGGTGTTTTCTCTATTGACAATGGTTCATGTGTCCTTAGAATGCTTCAAAAAAGTGACGATATCTTAAAACTTTTCCAGACCCATCCAAACATCCTGTTCTTATAGTTCAGAAGGAAGTGTTATATATTGAGATCTCTGCCCTAACAGATTGTTTGAGTCAAAGCTCACTGGTGTTTGTTTTATTTACAAACAGTTCTTGTGTCTTGCAGTTGTCTCCTTCCCCCAAGTTAGAAGAAGGTTGGCTGAATTGATCAAAGCAGCTAAGGACATTGGATGTTACTTTTAAACTGAAACAAAGCCACAAATATTCAAATTAACGCCCACTTCTGTCTGCTGTAAAACAAGCTTATAAACAATAGATCAGAGGTTGTCTTTTTCTTTTGCAAATAAAGAATGTTGGCCTGAAAAACTGATCATGAGGGTCCCTCAGTGTGTTTGTCTCCATTTGCCTGTGTCTGTCTATAATTTCAGAAAATCCCTCAGAAAATTAAGAACACTTATAATAATAGATACACACAGACAAAACTTGTTTTGTACTTTTCTTAAGTAGAGTAGTATTTTATATATACATTCTCTTTCCACTGTCCTAAAAAGAACTCTCCCTTTAAAAATGATCTGTGTCCACAATTTAAATTAAAGATGAGAAACACACAAAGATGAGAAGTTTTATGAAAGTATTTTATGTTATGTTATGTAAAATCAAGATCATATTATGTGTCAACGTGACCTCAGCTATGTCAAAGACTTCACATTACTATTACTCACAATTCTTTCCCTCTGACTCAAATGCTGCACAAATTAACCATACATTTGGAACTCCATTGCTTTAACACTGCCGACATATCCTCCCTCCACCACCGCGCGTCTGCTTTAACCAACCCCACAGGTCATGTCACTTAACTTCAGCCTGCCCCCTGCTCTAATAGGTAGTGATAGGAGGCCTCAAGGGAAGTTGACTTCTCACTGAGAAGTGATACTAAAGGTAATTACCACTGAAACCTTGTGAGGGTTTGGGCTTGGGTGCATTTCAAATATGCATATAAGTACTATAATGGGAGGCTAGATCATGGGTGGGCAAAGAGCACTGCCCTTAGCTATTTCCTGTAATGTGACCACCATGGGAAGGGGAAAAAAATAAAGTACTTATTTGCATATTTCTCATCTGCATCCGTAACCGCACCCACAAATATTTATCCTGTTTTATTTTTATAATATATTTGTTTTTTTAATTCAATATGACTAATTTATTTAAACCTGAAGTTAAATTTGTTATTGCCATTCTATTTAATGTGCATCATTTTTGTAATGAATGAATAAAAGCAGGAACTGGATTTTGAGCTATATGACAGATTATTAGGAGATAAACTTTTCATTTGATTAACTTTAAACAAGTGTAGTGACTTTATGTATTACACTTCTTACAGTGAGTTTTAATGACTATTCTGTTGCTTTAAGTTGAGTTATCTGAACTTCTGTCATCTAATTTCTTTGAGCCGCCTTATCCTCACTAGGGGCGTGGAGGGTGCTGGAGCCTATCCCAGCTAACCTCGGGCCAGAGGCAGGGGACACCCTGAATTGGTGGTCAGCTAATCACAAAGCACTTTTGGACAGATACTTTAGATCCATTTCCTTTGTAGATATTATGCACACTCCTGAAAACCACCAATTTGAACCAGTAATCAACAAATGTAGTCACAGCGAAGTTTTATTGGAACCCCCCACCTCACACCCCTTTTTAGTTTTGAAGTTCGTGGATTCAAAGACCCACTTCAACGGCTTTTTACACAGATGCCGTTCTATATGTGTGTGTATATATATATATATATATATATATATATATATATATATATATATATATATATATATATATATATATATATATATATATATATATATATATATATATATATATATATATATATATATATATATATATATATATATATATATATATATATATATATATATATATATATATATATATATATATATATATATATATATATATATATATATATATATATATATATATATCCCTTGACTCACTGCTTATCTTTAAATGACAGTAAAAAAAACATTCTGAATAACATTACATTTAATTTATCTAATTAGAGACACCCGATAAGTCTACGTGGTGGTGGGGTTTGTGTGTCCCAATGATGCCTGGAGCTATGTTGTCTGGGGCCTTGTGGCCCTGGTAGGGTCACCCATTGGCAAATTGGTCTGAGGTGAGGGACCAGACAAAAGATGACTCAGAAGACCTCTTATGATGAAAAACATAAGTGGACGACGTCTTCCCTTGCCTGGACGCGGGGCAAGGGGCCGCGGTCTGGAGTCGGGCCCGGAGGAGGGGCTAGATGGCGAGTGTCTGGTGGCTGGGCCTACACCCGTGGTGCCCGGCTGGGCACAGCCCGAAGAGGTGACGTGGGTTCCGCCTCCCATGGGCTAACCAACTGTGAGGGAGGCCAGAGGTCGGGTGCGTTGACAGTTGGGCGGCAGCCAAAGGAGGGATCCTTGGCGGTCCAATCCCCGGCTACAGAAACTAGCTCTTGGGACGTAGAATGTTACTTATCTGGTTGGGATAGAGTCTGAGCTAGTGCGTGAGGTTGAGAAATTCTGGCTCAACATAGTCGGGTTCACCTCTATGCACAGCTTGGGTTCTGGTCCCACTCCTCTCAAGGGGGCTTGGACACTCTTCCACTCTGGAGTTGCCTGCAGTGAGAGGCGCCAAGCAGGTGTGGCCATACAGTTGTGGCCATACAGTTGTGGCCATACAGTTGTGGCCATACAGTTGTGGCCATACAGTTGTGGTCAAAATTTTACATACACTTGTGAAGAACATAATGTCATGGCTCTCTTGAGTTTCCAGATATTTCTACAACGCTGATTTTTTTCCTATAGAGTGATTGGAACGGATACTTATTGTCACAAAAACATTTGTGAAGTTTGATTCTTTTATGACTTAATTATGGGTGAGCAGAAAAAAGTGATCTAATCTGCTGGGTCAAAAATATACATACAGCAGTGCAAATATTTGGTAACATGTCCCTTGGCCATTTTCACTTCAATTAGGCGCTTTTGGTAGCCATCTACAAGCCTCTGGCAAGCTTCTGGTTGAATCTTTGATCACTCCTCTGGACAGAATTGGTGCAGTTGAGTTTGGTGGCTTTCTGACATGGACTTGTTTCTTCAGCATTGTCCACAAGTTCTCAAAGGGGTTTAAGTCAAGACTTTGGGAAGGCCATTTGAAAACCTTAATTCTAGCCTGATTTAGCCATTCCATTAACACTTTTGACATGTGTTTGGGGTCATTGTCCTGTTGGAACACCCAACTGCGCCCAAGACCCAATCGTTGGGCTGATGACTTTGGGTTATCTTGAATAATTTGAAGGTAATCCTTCTTCATTATCCCATTTACTCTTTAAAGCACCAATTCCATTGGCA
The DNA here is from genome assembly GCF_051989575.1 of Stigmatopora nigra. NCBI lineage: Eukaryota > Metazoa > Chordata > Actinopteri > Syngnathiformes > Syngnathidae > Stigmatopora > Stigmatopora nigra. Next base: position 10,435,474 of record NC_135523.1, read on the forward strand.
GCAAAAAAGCCCCTCAGCAGAATACCACCACCGTGCTTGACGGTAGGCATGGTGTACTTGGGGTTAAAGGCCTCACCTTTTCCCCTCCAAATATATTACTGGACATTGTGGCCAAACATGGATACATGAAGGAGCAGAAGAGTCTGCAGACGGCCTATTCACGGCTAATGGCCTCCCGTGCCTAACAAAGAATGTATTCCAAAATTGAGCCATGGAAGGAGTCATGTCTCAACAGATGGGATGATGGACATGGGACAGTGTGTGTTCCATGTCCCAGAGGTCTAAATACCTACTTAAAGATGTTGTAGGACCTGTTTAGTTTGTTACAGACATAATGTGTAAGGTAACCTTAGGCCCAAACAAGGGTAACGTCCAAAAGGTACCTACCTATTTTAAAAACACCTAGGGACTGGTAGAGCGAACAAATGGTACGATAAAACCAAGGCTTAAGAAAACCATGGAAGAGATAAAGAAGCTATGGCCAGAAGGCCTAACACTGGTCAAAACTTATGAAGATAGTACCAACTAACTCGGGATTTACACCTTTTGAGATGGTTCATGGAAGACCATTCCAACTTCCTCTATGGGAAGGTGAACCATGACAAGAGACTAACGGCGAGGCAGATCTACTCACAGAATGGATGGTAAAATGCTTGGAGAAACTTGTTCAAAGAACATGTAAGCAAGCTGCCATGATCCTTTTGTCTTCCCTGCAGGAGGTGGTCAACCCAGGTGACTGGATCCTGATCCGAGTCATAAAAAGGAAGTCCTGATTCTCTCCATGATGGGAAGACCCATTCGTGGCCAAACTCACCAACCTCCACAGCAGCAAAGATCGCTGAAAAGTCGAAGTCGATTTACCAACCTCAGGTCAAGGTAGTTTGAAACACAGTCGACTCTTGAGTAGACTGTAAGTCGGACGGTGTCAAAACATTTGTCCATGAAAAACTCATCTGACGTCTACTCACCTGCCACGAGCACCCCTCCCTTAACCTTGATCTCTCTTAGACTTTGCACCTCTACACAGAAGCCACAGTGAAAGCTGTTGCCACCCACATCACAGTGACTGCACTGCCAGTGACTGCACTCTCTGTGACAACCTGGGCCTGTCTGAGCAGCCCGCCCACAGAGACTCGAGTTGGAAAACTAGATGGTGACTGATAGATCTGAAATAGTACTTCAGGAGCAGGTTAAGAAAGAGTGAGATCATTTAAATAGGAAATAAGTTTATTACCAAGGTGGAGAGAGAGCTCTAACAGTGGAGTCCCATTCAGCGTGATGTCCTTTGCAACTCTTGCACGAATGAACAGTGGGTTTGTCTTTATATATGAAAACAGGGTATAGTATGGTTTCTATGACAACGACCAAACTCTTGGCGAAGTCTGATTAATCAGTGGCAAGTCTCCATGACAACAACCAAACTTTAGGTAAAGTCTGATTGATCAGTGACAGGTCTCCATGACAATGACCAAACATTGGGTGAAGTCTGATTAATTAGTGGCAGGTCTCCATGACAACGACCAAACTCTGGGCAAGTTTCACTCACTGCGGCAAGGAATGATTCCACAGTGCAAAGAAATTGATGGGGAAATATCTTTTATTTTCATTCATCTGGACTCTATGTCGATTAAATATTGACAAATGCATGTCTTACAAAGTTCAAATATGGTGATGCTGGTTAATACAAATATTCCCGAAATACTCTTCCCGTGACATATTGTGCAGTTCTGAGCACAAACACGTTGAAAAACTAGCTTGAACTAGGCACTCAAAAATGGAATATAAGTCTAACTTTATTTATTTCTTTAATTATAACCTATCAATTTCTTTGCACAGTGGAATCATTTCTTGCAGCCGTGAGAACAAGATAAGACAAAGTGATAGTTTTTTAATTGATAACTCTTTGGAGTTCGAGACTGTTTAGAGTGTTTGTGTGAAAGGTATGATTCAAAACACAATCCAGCACATGCTAGTAGCTTACAGTGACATACAGTATCACCACATTGCAAACCATACTGGAGATTCTCGCATTCTTTTAAAGTGTGACAAGTCCCATAATGTTTAGTCCCCCTTGCCAATGTACTTGTTTGATTAAAAAATTGGGTTTGCTCATTAAGAGGGACACAGGAAATTCCCCAGATAACCTCCATCGGCCGGGAGTCAAAAACTACTACGTGCTTGATACTTCCTCTATATGAAGATTATTGTTGGGGCTCCAGCCTTAACAGTTTTATTTAAATAAAAACTCGAGTCAAAGCTGTTAAACAGCTGATGGGAATCTCTCTTTGGAAGGAAAGAAAACGGGGCAGTTTCACCCGCCGCCGTTATCCAGAGTTGTTTGAATATCAAAATGGAGTGCAACACCAGGCTGGTCGAAGTGAATAAGAAAGTGCAGTGCAACCTGTGGTCCAGGAATGGGGAAGGTGAGCTGAGGTTCGGAATGAAGAGGCAGAATCAGCTTGTGAAAGGGCCCGTGCGATTGCTGTATCTGTGGCGAACAAAGATGCCTATGAACATCGATTGGATGGTGCAAAGAAACTAATGCATGATGTGATGGCAAGCTCCATGGAATGGGAAGAATGGATCCCGGGGGCAGAAAAAAAACCTTCTGGATGGCAGAGTGAAAAGCTTAAGAAAACTAAAGCATGGCCTCGAAGCCAAAAAGCAGAATTCCTAGTGGTGCAAAGAAATGCAGAGGAGGAAATGTGATGAAGAGCTCTTTAGGTACAGCCTGCAGCTCAACCAACCCAGCAGCGTATTCTTAAAATTAAACCCACCATCTTACCCAGATTCTATGGCTCCAAAAGAGACTTCCATCAGTGGAAAGGGGAGAGTCATCAGAGACAAGGTGAGCTAACTGGCTCAGCAGAAGCAAAAAAAATGCAACAGCTCAGCCTACCCACGTATTGATTGTGGGTAAAGTTTTATTCTGAGAAAGGGTGCCATTGGCTATCGGTGTTGTGTGCACGAGTATACTTCATTGCCCAGAAAGCCCTCTTTTTTCCCGTGCATGCGCGTTGTGGGTTTTCTGGTCCATGTGTAGGCGAATCACGTGTGAAAAACTGTTCAGTGCTCGTAGATATCTGTTATACACGAAAGAGATGCGACAAAAAGGCACACGCTACAATGATAAACAGCTCCTGATGTCTTGGCCACCTGGCTTTCTCGCATCTCGAATTTTTTCTCGTATGTAGAGATAATTATTTGCTCGAAATTTTCCTCGTATCTCGAGCTGCTCGTTTGTAGAGGAGCTTGTATGTAGAGGTGCTTGTACGTAGAGGTGCTTGTATGTAGAGGCACCACTATTGTATTTTAACTGTATTAAAAAAGGTACCCCAGTTGGAATTTCTTTACAGAATTTTTTCTTCCATTACGGTGAATAAACAAATCTGAGTTAACTTTGTGCAAAAGGATACTTATCCAAATTACAATTCTTTTTGATAGATGATAATTAATATTAGTTTAGTTTGATAAGATAATTGATCGAGATCTTTACTACTTTTTATTCTAATCTAAAAGAAATACATTTCTGTGTGACATTCAACGCTATCTTTATTGCTTCAGGTGAGTGTGACATTAGGACCCCCCCCCCCCCCCCACACACACACACACACACATACACATACACATACACACACACACACCTAACAGTGGCATCTTTCTGTAAGTCGTCTTGCACCCTGCCATTTTTGGCTCTCGGTGACACACTGTGTGATGGAGCCTGCCCGCAAACCCTTCATTACACTCATGTTGATGTCCTCTCAACTGTGCTCCTACGGGGAACCGTCACTGTCAGGACTGACTTAAGTTTAGTCAAAGACATTAAGAGAGCACCTCTGGGGAGAAAGCATGAGCGGACAAAAGACAAGTAAAAAGAAGGGCGGAAGTAAAGTAAATCCCTCACTTGTACTTTATTGATAAACATTTTTGACTACTGCCCACAGTTGCCTGTGAAAGACTTAAGCAATCCGTGTGAGAGAAACTATCCCAAATTCCTGATTGACAATACCACAAAATGACAAATGTAACCTTAAATAGTTTTTTTCTTTTCATGTTTCTTTAAAATTTGATTAGAGAAACTGCATGTTTTCAATTATGTGAGTAGTAAGAAAGGTCGAGTACAAGGATTGACCCATCTTGGCTGGAATTTGTGAAAAAACTACTTGTTTTCATTACCACAAAAATGAGATTGTGAACCATGACAAAGTACACATGCAACAATATTAATTCCAATTTTCTTTGAATCAGAACAGTACTTTTGAGTATGTGAGTAATGAGGGAAGTTTATATATATATATATATATATATATATATATATATATATATATATATATATATATATATATATATATATATATATATATATATATATATATATATATATATATATATATATATATATATATATATATATATATATATATATATATATATATATATATATATATATATATATATATATGATAGATGTTCACTTAATTTATCAACTGTCTCAAATATCAAAGAGCATTTTTAAATACATGGAACAAGACGGAACAAGAAAATGTGAGTACAAATATGTAAATATGGTATTGGATACAAAAGTTCATAAATCAGTTTCAGTTGAGTCTGACAACTATGTTGCCTGAAGGTTTTTTTAAGTCCACCAGGTGTCAGTATTTAGCAACGCAATGTCAACACAGTGCCATTGAAGTGTGTCCCTGTGTCAAAACGATATGTGATGCCTCACCAACCTATCACAATGTTACTTTGCATCCTTAGTTCATTTGCCAACGCAATCGTGTTGTTCTTGGTTGTATTTTATTACCCGCATAGATCTCATGATTGACCACCTCATGGTAGAGAGTAGAGTTTGCGAGCGCAGGCTCAATTCTCAGTGGTGGCAGAATGACTGTATATGGTCATTCGTCTCTATGTTCGCCTTAATGACGACCAGTCTAGGCTGTATGCTGCTTTTCGCCCCAAGTAAGCTGCAACCCTTTCAAGGATGCGCCATAAAGAAGATGAATGAAAAGGATGAATCTCGTGATTCCGTAGTTTTGACTTTTCCTGGCTGTTGGGCCTTCTCTGTTTACTCACCAACTTGGTCATGCTACTTTTGTCGTACACATGTTTTTGGCGGGCTCCCTGTGTTTGATAAAATCTTTTGTTCATTTATATTCCAACTAATGACATTTGTCTTGCCCTTTAATAACAGTTCTGTCATAATCGTATATTCATTGGTTCCATAGCAGCAGAGAAGAGGGAATACCGTTGCTTGCAATTTCTACTTTCTATCTGTCTCTTATTTACGAGTTTCCTGATACTACTACGAGAAAAAGTGTGTCGTGTAACCTTCATCCAGGACGTGAACTTTTGTTTCAGAAAACAGGACGATTAAATTTTTTCAAGGGACTGTTGGCAACCCTAGTGGAAGTATATCATACAATTGACATGAAGTACGATATTTGTGTGTTACACCGCTTTTTCCGAATGTCTTTTCAAAGACTGATAGTGGACATAAATACAGCGGTTTTCGTTATTGTTAAAATCCTGTCAGGTTCTTTCTGTCTAACAAGCAGAGCAGGCTTGAGATGTGGGTCAACATTATGCCACCCACCATCCTTATTGAGTGATGGTCTTGTGTCAATTTCTTCCTCAACCACAAACACAATTATTTGAAAAACAAAAACTCTAAATATGAATAACATATACACTGTCGGAATTATTTCAAAGAATTTCATATTTGCTTAATTTAATAGTGTTTCCGGGTATTCTGAATAATGTAATTACAATAGCTGTTTCTTTTGCTACAAATCTAATCATGTAAGCAACACACTTAGAGACAGACATTTCACACTTATCCGAACACCCATATGAACACTTGTAGTGGTCGTTTAATTTTAGGGTTACCAGTAGCAAAATAAGGTTTCTGGAGACTTTCACCGGGAACATAACATACCGGAGCAGAATGCAACCCTTTAAGGCGGCCCCGAGGTTTGTTTTCGGGTTTGGTCGTCGAATGAGAAGGCTTCGGGAAAGAAAACAGAACGAGGCTTTTGAGCGGGCCTGTTGTGTAAGCTCAGTAAATAACCACTAAAACCTCCGCTGCCGAGCATATATTTTTCCAATGTCAGATCCATTGTGAACAAATTGGACGATTTGGAATTGAGCCCGATGCTAAGCGCTACATTCGCAAATGCTCCATGATAATAATCACAGAGACGTGCCTACACCAATAAATATCCTACCCTACTGTGCAGCTAGCAGAGGGGTCGGCAAACTGTTCCAGAAAGGCTCGCAGTGGGTGCGGGTTTTCATTCCAACCCCAAAAGAGGACACCTTCCCACCAAACTGGTGTCCTATAAGTGCAATCAGAGGATTGCAGTCAGGTGCTTCTTGTTTTTTGCAGAAATCTAATTGGTCCTAGTGTGTGCTGGATCGGTTGGAACAAAAACCTGCACCCATAGCGGCCCTCGGGTAGTAGTTTTCCCACCCCTGAGCTAGCAGGCCGCATGCTACTCAGATCAGACAGGACGCTTCATTCAGAGATAAAAAAGGTGATGGATTTGCACTTGTGTAAATGAGGGATGGTGTAATGTGGGATAGCCTGGCCACCTGGCTCTATAATTGTTTGTTCATGTTGCGCCATGTGGCCAAATTGGCTTTACAATTGTTTGTTAAGATCGCGGAATGTAAGCTAGGCTGGCTAACTGGCTGTGCAATTGTTTGCTTGTATTGCACGATGTGGGCAACTTGCTTTGTAATTGTTTGTTTGAATCGCGCGATGTAAGATAAGCTGAGACAGTTTGTGTGAGCTATAAAAACATCTTGTTTGCACAAAACTTAGCCCTGCAAATGTCTAACCATTTCAGCCCAAAGTTTTTTTGCATAAACTCTGTCCTACATCACTGTCGTAGAAATATTACCCTGTTGTCCTATATAATGACTGACCCACTGTTCATTTGGAGAGAGAGTTGCAATGACAACAGACTGTGAGCGTGTTCACAGCTGTTTGAGCGCTCTCCCCATTCTGCAGTCTGGTAATAAACCCATTTCCTATTGAATTGATCTCAATCTTTCTTAGCCTGTTCCTGAAGTTGTATCACATATCTATCATGTAACAATAGCACTGTTCTGGTTAGACACTGTTCTCCAGACAGAGAATTCATGAGGGTGAGATGCAGACCTTTCATTCTGCCCAGAGAGATAGCTGTTGTTATCATCAATGCTGTCTGCATCCCATCAGAGGCTAAGGTAAGTAATGGACACAATAAACAATCAGTAGGTAAATCTCAAAGCATGTGCCGAATTTTTACCAACACGTGAAATGTCCAACAAGAGAGGATAAAATTCTGGTTCATGTTCATTCAAACATCAAAGGTCCATACAGAGCAATACGCACACACTCAAATCACGCCTCTCTCCGACAATCAAAGCCACAAAGGTGAACCATTATCACATGGCCTGACAATGCCCTCCCCGACTACAAGACTGCTTTAAAAAGACAGTTGGAAACTTTCCACTATTAGGACCTGCGAACCTTCATAGCCAGTACAGTCTTACATCAAGTACTGCATGGCTACGGTCACTGTAGAGAAGTACCCCAACCAGAAAACGTGGATGACCAACCAGGTCCGATCACTCTCCGGGCCTTCAGATCCGGTGATACAGTACTCCACAGTGCAGCTCGCGCCAACCGGAAGAAAGGCATTAAGGCTGCAAAAGCAGACTACAAGAAGATAGAAGGCCAACTTGACTACCCCTGAATGATGTGGTAGAGCATACGGACCCTCACAAAATACAAGGAGATGCGGCACTGGCAGAAGACCTAAAAAACCTTTTCCGCTGCTTAGAGTACTAAGTCCACCACCAAATCACGCCACCTAAACCTCCAGTAATTCCCACACCAAGCTCGGGCAGAAGCTCCACCAGACTCATTGTTGAGGTAGTGAATGTGAGACATGTGCTCCATGCAGTCAACCCCAGGACCGGAAGGAATACCAGGTACTTAAGACATGTGCTAACTAACTAGCACCAGTCTTCCCCAACTGATAGGTTCATTAATAATTACCCTTCCGATATAATTATCAATCACTGCAGGCAGACAACTTATTCAATTATTGACATTTAATAAAATAGATTGCATCTCTGATAAAACCTTATAAGGGGACATACATCAAGCCTTCAAGACTTCCTCCTGATCTCCAAAGTATCTCCCCGAACAGTAATTCCCGTACAGCTTTAAAGCCATAAATCAAAACAATTACAAGGTTATTGATTAATCCAACATGCGTAAGCAATAACAACATATGTAACTATAATAACAATCAAGGTATTTTAACAATAATAAAAGAGGAAACTAAAAACAATCACGCCTTCATTTGACATAACAATTACATAAAGAAGGCCGAAGTGTGTCACGATGTAGGAACACTATGCGAGTGTTGCTGTAAGTGATAGATATCTGTGTCTGCTGGTAGCCAGAGTCCTTGACGACTCCTTGCTGCAAACCCAGATCAACAGTCCTCGGAGCCCAAGACTGGGTGAGATGTCAGATAAACAGTACTTGGATAAACAGTCCTTGTGAGAGGACTAGATGACTGTTTATGACCCGCGCACTCTTCGAACAATTGGAAGAATGATTTAACAAAGAAATGATTAAATACACACATATAGATATATAAAATAGTATTACAGAATAAACCCAACACCAACATTTTCAACCTTTCATTCGAACAAGCTTGGCTTCCAGCCTGTCTGAAATCGGCCACCATCCTCCCAGAACCCAAGAAGTCGCCCACTAACAATCTGGGCAACTACCGCACAGTAGCTCTCACACCCATAATAATTACGTGCTTTGAAAAATTGGTACTGAAAAACATTAAAGCCTGTTTCCCCTCATCCACGACCTGTATGAATTTCCATATTGACCAAACAGATCCACTAAAGATGCAACAAACACCGCCCTTCATTTTGCACCTTGAGAAAAGAGGGAGCGGAGCTATGTCAGAATGCTTTTCATTGACTGCATCTCAGCTTGTAAAACCATGAGACCGGAAATTCTTATCCCCAAGTTGGACAACCTGGGGTTCCCACCATCTTCAAGCTCCTGGATAGAGGACTTTCTGGTCAACCAACCCAGCACGTGAAGCTGGGTCGCCAAGTCTCATCTGCCCGAACGCTCAGCAACGGCTCGGCCCAAGCCTGTGTGCTGAGTCCACTACTCTACTCGCTCTAAATAGACGAATGCAGACCCACACACCCCGAGAACATCATTGGAAAATGTGCAGACGATACAACGATGGTGGGGATGATCACAGGGGAGAATGAGACGGCCTACAGAGATGAGGTCATAAAAGTCTGCGAAAGGTGCTCTTTCAACAAATTGGTGCTGAATGTCTCCAAAACCAGAGAACTACTGGCCTTCTGACAAAAAGGCCACTCCGTACATTAACAGCGAGTGTGTGGAGCAAGTGGCGACTTTCAATTTCCAAGGAGTCCAGAACTCTGCTGATTTCACTTGGGTGGCAAACACCACAGCACTTGTCAAGAGGGCGAGCAGAGGCAACTTTTCCTAAGAGTACTCAGGAAGGAACAACTGAACACCAACCCGCTGGTGACCTTCTACCGGTCTGCCATTGAGAGCATGCTGGCCTACGCTGTGTCAGTGTGGCACTCAAGCTGCACAGAAACCGACGAAAAGACTGCAAAAGGGCATTAAAACAGCCCAAAAGATCACCCACTGCCCCCTACCAACTCTGTCCAGCATCTATGAATCCTTAGAAGGCCAGAGAGCATTATAAAAGACAATACATGTCCCAGCTTCCACCATTTCAATCTGCTGCCCTGTGGAAGGTGCTATAGAGCCATAACTGCCAAGACAACCTCAAGGACAGTTTCTTCCCAAGAGCTCAAGTCAAGTCAAATACCTTCATTGTCATCATACATCAACTGCATATAACTAAATTAGTGGTGCTCCTTCACAGTGCATGTTTCCCAATAAAAAAAATAAACGAGTAATCAAGTTACCTCCAGGCAAGATAAGAGAAAAAAACATATTATCTTGCCCGAACATGACTTTTTTAGATGACTCATGTTTTTGTGGACACAAAGCATGACTCAGAAGACCTCTTATGAAAACATAAAAACATCTTCCCTCGCCATGACACGGGTCACTGGGACCCCACTCTGGAGCCAGGCCCAGGGCCTACACCCATGGGGCCCGTCTGGACACAGCCCAAAGAGGCGACATGGGTTCCCCCTCCTATGGGATCACCACCTGTGACAGGGGCCAAAGGCGTCGGGTGCGCCGACAATTTGGCGGCTGCCAAAGGAGTGATCCTTGGCAGTCTGATCCCCGGCTAAAGAAACTAACTTTTCGGACATGAAATGTCATCTCTCTGGTTGGGAAAATGCCTGAGCTAGTGCGTGAGGTTCAACAGTCGGGCTGTGCTCGTTGTGGCTTGATAATAATGAACACCATGTTCAAACATAAGGGTGTCCATATGTGCACTTGACACCAGGACATCCTATACACTCGGGTGAAGAAAGGGGCAGAACTGTTAACCACCTGGTGGTGAGTTGGCTCTAATGGTGGGGGCAGACACCAATGCAGCCAGGGAGACCCAAACGTTCTGTGAGGGTCTGCTGGGAACACATGCCGCAGTCCCCTGTCAGAAGGAATCTCAATTTCCACTTCCGACAGAGCTTCTCTCGTGTCAGGCACGAGGCGGGGGACATTGAGTCCGAGTGGTCCATGTTCCGCATTTCTATTGCTGAGGCGGCAGATTGAAGTTGCGGGCGCAAGTTGGTCGGTGCCTGTCGTGGCGGCAACCCCAGTAACAGCTGGTGGACAGCGGCACGCGGTTCTGGTCGTCTCTGTGACAAAAACCCGGGAATGGGAGGAGTTTGGTGAGGCCATGGAGAACGACTTCCAGGTGGCTTCAAGGAAATTTTGGTCCACCATATGACGTCTTATAAAAGGGAAGCAGTTCACCATCAACACAGTGTATAGCGGAGATGGGGTGCTGAATCGGTGGGCCAAATACTTTGAAGACTTCCTCAATTCCACCGACATGCTGTTCTATGAGGAAGCAGTGCCGGGTGTATCTGGGGTGGACTCCCTTATCTCTGGGATCGAAGTCACCGAGGTGGTTAAAAAGCTCCTTGGTTCCAATGGCCCCGGGGTAGATGAGATCTGCCCGGAGTTTCTAAAGGCTCTTGATGATGTGGTGCTGTCTTGTTTGATACGCCTCTGCAACATTACATGGACATCGGAGACAGTGCCTCTGGAATGGCAGACCGGGGTGTTGTTTCCCTTTTTTAAAAAGGGGGACCGGCAGGTGTGTTCCAATTACCGGGGAATCACACATGAGTTCCCTTCGCAGGATGTCCGGGCTCTCCCTTAAAGATGAGGTGAGAAGCTCGGTCATTCGGGAGGGGCTCGGAGTAGAGCAACTGCTCCTCCGGATCGAGAGCTGCCAGATAAGGTGGCTCAGGCATCTGATTAGAATGCTCCCTGGACGCCTCCCTCGAGAGGTGTTCCGGGCACGTGCCACCGGGAGGAGGCCACGGGGCCGACCTCGGACACGCTGGGGAGACAATGTCTCCCGACTGGCCCGGGACCGCCTTGGGATACACACAGAAGAGCTGGATGAAGAACCTGGGGAGAGGGAAGTCTAGGGTTACCTGCTGAAGCTTCTGCCCCCGCGACTCGACCTTTGATAAAGTGGATTAAAATGAGATGAGATGAGACACGCACTTCTTGGCGGAGCACCACTAATTAAATATAGCCCTTTGATTTTGAGTTCACTTGAGCTCTTGGGAAGAAACTGTCCTTGAAGTTGTCACCATACTCATCTCGAGTTCTGCACCTAGGACCTACTCAAGACTTATTACTACTACTTATACTACTTTTATATCATTTTTGACCACTTATTTGTCTATTATTGTTTAGTAATTGTTTATTTATCATTACTGTATATTCCAGTGGCAGGCTGTTAATTTCCTACCGACTGAATCAATCCAACCCTCAAAAACGATTTTATGGATATAAAACCTCTATTACAGCTGCGACAAAAATATAAGTATATTGAAGGTTTATATAAGTGCATTTGTATGTTTAAGGCTTGTATAAGTAACCGGCATTGGTTTGTACTGAAAAAAACATTTGAAATCGTGAGAATACATACAGTACTGTTTACATACATGCCGCTGCTGCTGATCCTCGAACCAAATGGTGAGAAGTTTCTCCATCTCTTCTATGATTTTCCCTCTTCTTTTGGTAATGATCGTCGATTGCATCCGCACTGCACTTTTCATAGTTGGTGAAAGAGATGACATTTCCCCACGCCCGCGAGAAGGCAATGACGTATCCCTACGCCTGCGAGAAGGCATTGGTGTCTAGCCACCACTGCTAAACCAAACAAAACACCAGTGGTGGGCTGGCAGGGCCTTCCAGGCCTTCTCTGCTGGCCTAAGACTCACATCAATCACAGACTGATTTTAATTATATTTTGCCAATGAATACTTATTAAATAATTCCAAATTGTCTGTTATCTCCCTTTCATTGCTTTCCCTCTGGTTGCACTGCTTTCAGATGTGTTTTTTCATATTGAAGCATTTAACTAATCACACTTCAGCAATTATTTGTTCCCAGAGTCAGAAATCTTCCTCAAGATGTTGACAAACAGTTCTGCAAGCTCTGCTGCATTAAACGACTTTTGCTTTAACCAATCCGAATTTGATTTGGTGACACCAAGGCCTTCTCGCAGGTGTGGGGATACGTCATCGCTTTCACCAACTAAGATTGGATAGTGATAGAGTGGACTGGCTAGAGCTCGCAAACTGTATCTGGAGCGAGCTGCACAAGCATGTATGTTGATGTGTTGATTTAATTGTGGTTTTGTCAACCCGCAATGGCTGAAGGAGGAGAAGAAATAGATTTGTTCGCAGATTTGCCGTCAAAGCCATTTTCAAGACTTTTCAAGAAAAAAAGCTGTACATCATTAAGAAAGGTTGGTCAACTCCAAAGCAAGCAAGCCCTTCACAACCGGGACCGAACATTTTTAGCACTAAATTGAATAAAAACTTTTGACAGAAATATGACAGGATAGGCTCTACTTTCAGCATTAGCTTCGATGGCGATAGAAAAGAAGGAGTAAAGAAAGGAGGATGGATATTGTTTACATGTAAAAAGGATTTTTGGTGAGTAAAATATTGGTATAATCCTAAATAATATTTCAATTGTATGAGATAATTATTGATGATTTTTTTATGAGTTGCAAGCTGTACCTGCAGTAGAGGTTTTATTGCCATATAAATAGTTTTTGAGGTTTGGATGTATTCGCTGCAGGCGTCGCTAAGAAATTCACAGACCACCGTCGCAAAACCCATAGGTGTTTCATCCATGTTACCATTTCTGCAGTGTGGGTAATCAACAAGCTTGCGGTTGCTAATTATATATTTTTGAAAGTTCCTGTTTTTTGTTTTTGTTTTGTTTTTTTCTGAAGTTTTTCGGGGATCTGGTTCACCATCCCAGCAAAGCTTTAAAAGATGACTTCATTGGAGGGCTTCTTCCATCTCAGCGAGTGATGCGCTTTTCAACAACTTGGTGCTGAACGTGTCCAATGCCATGGAACACATCCTGGACTTCTGACAGGGAAAAGCCCGCTCCACTCCTCTAACCTCACTTTGACTACTTATTTATTTCTTTTTTTTATCGATTATTAAATTCTCTGTTTGTTGTTGTTATTTGGGCACTATGTGGTGAAAGCTTTAAATCACATTATACTTGTGTAATGACAATAAAATCATTCCATTTAATTCAATTCAAAATGAGCAGTAGACTATACTTTTCAAGCATGTATTTTAGCAGCTGATTTTTCAATGTTAGACTATTAAAACAATAAATCACTTGTGTTTGATTTTTATAGTAATGGTCGTAAGCAGCAATTGCTTGGAAAATGAATGAATGGTTTAGTGCAAGGTAGAATAATTAAATCACGTTAATTTGTTGTTTCGACATTGATGTCTTGTTAAACCTTGATGTACAGTGTTAATGTCAACTGCCATTCTTCAGAATTCTAGTTCAGTCAAATAAAAGATAATACAACAAGCCTCACTCTTTGGTGCAATTATATTTTCAATGTTTTGTCAGATTGAATTTTGCAAAATATTTGAAAATGGTCGAATAACATAGAACACTTTGAAAGCAAATTCATCATTTGTTCATCTAGTGTCTGTAGATATTCATCCTCTGTCATCTAGATTTTTACACAATCCATTTAGTCTCTGCTTTGTAGCAGTGTATTCAACAGTTGCCCTCCTCTGGTAAACTGAAGACAACTACGTTCATTTGGACTTTTTGTTCAACCTAGTAAAAGCCAAATTAAAATGAGAAATTATAAAATAAATGTCTTGATGTAGCTTCCTTCCTACTCAAACAGGATGCATAATTGTACCTGGTTGAGTAAACTGCTTTATTCTAGTTGAAAACGTGTCACTTACTGTTGATCACAAAGTCAAGTCTGCTAATGTGAACTTCTTGATCAAAACTAAAACTAATAAATTAAACTTTGGAGTTTTTTTTTAACCAATACATTCTAAAAGGAATCTCATTTACTAAGAACCGTCCCATCCCCCTTTCTCCCCCAACAAGAGGCCAAATCTCTTCAGGATTTCCAGGCCTGTGAACTAATTTGACAGCTCACGGGGGTGATGCTGATTCCAGTTCGTCGAGACAGGTACCCTAGGGCTAGCCAGCTGGATCGCAGTGGATGCTTACAGATTTGGCTTTAGATTCATGCTGGGTGTCATCTGTATCTTTGGGCTGGCGAAGAAAATGTGTGTGTGTGAGTGCGCATGTGTGTGTACGCGTGTGAGGGGGTGGGCGTGAGTGTGCCCGTCCTGACATCATGTGCCTGAGCAGTTTGTGCCTGGCAGGCTTTGTCTGTCCAGGTTGGCCATCAAACACAGCCAGCATGGCCCTAATCTGACGAGGCACATCTCCAAACATGCCACAGCAGCAAGAAGTGTGTGTGTACGTGCATGCGTATGCTTGTGCTTTATGTGTGACCTCAGGGCACACGGCTTTAAAAAAAAAAAAAAAAAAGTGTGTTTTTATTCCAGCAACTTGCGCTGTCCCACGTCCAATTTTATGCAGCACAGAGACTTCAAAAAGCTTTGAGAAAAACAAAAAAGCTGTGTAAAACACACCGTTTGGAGGAACATCAGCCTCAACAGGTCGAAAGCAAACTATCAAGCCTGTTGCCCTCAGCTGGGCCATGAGAGGCCATCATTCTAAAGGCTGGAGGAGGAGAGGATGAAAAGGAGGACAAATCCCCATGGAAAAAAATACATCCTGGTTCCTGTTAGTTTTGGGGACGAACCCCGAAATGCTGGGTGACTAATGATAACTGACACAGAGTTTTTCTAACACCCACACATACATACACACAGAGTTATCTCCGCGCTCAAAATGAGATTCATTTGACAAGGCTTTATCCCATTATTGCAGCAAAATAGATTTTTAAAAAATGTTCCCTGAAAAGCGCATAGTGACGAGCACATATGTTGATTTTCAAACTACCGCTGTGACTTCCCATCGTGCCTTGGGACAGAGCAGTGACAGCAAGGAGTCACGCTACATGGAATCCGCTTTGCAGAGGACCAGTTCTGTTTGCATGTGTGTGGGGGGCGGGGGTTCACTAACTCTTGACTCTGTGCCTACAGCAATCTCATGACCTTCCGGCAAGAAGAGGGACGATAAAGAGGTGTGTGACATCAGATTGGATAATTGGCCAGGGACTGAGATTGACTGGAAGTAAGAAATAAGATATGGAGGTGAAAGGAGGTGAGGGCTCGAGAGCAGGGGTGGCCAAGTCCAGTTCTGGGGAGCCCCTATCCAGTCTGTTTTCCAGATCTTCCTCCTCTACCATATCTGAATCAAATGATCAACTCATCAGCAAGCTGTCCAGAAACTTCATACCGATCCCGATTTTTTGGTTAAGGTGTGTTGGTGGAGAGACATGGAAAACGGACTGTATAGGGCAGGGGTGTCAAATATACGGCCCGGGGAAGAAAGCTGCATTGTATAAAAAAAATATGAATGTTCTTTTAAATGTGTAGTTCTTCTATTATCCGCTAGGGGCGCAGTGTTTTAGTCCGGACATACAACAAGAATTGACATTTATTTATGTTCTTATGTTATTCTCTTGTTCATAATATATTGTTCATAATGTAAAAGGAAATTTCTTTTAATAAACATTTTGTATAATTTACTCATTTTTTGCACTAATTATTAGTATTAGTGACTAATACAAAGGAGATAAGTGGGCTTATTGTTAGTTCTATGTAATTTTGCAATGAGTTTACTGGCCCGGCCCACTTGATCTCAAATTAAGCAGTATTCGGCCCGCAGACCAAAGGGAGCCCACAAGGTGGGCACCTGCAGACTGAGATTAAGGTTAAATATGCAGAATCACACTTTTAAGTTGAGTCACTCAATGATCTGGAGGTTTATAAGATCATTTTCCTTGCCTTCCTCCGAAGATGTCCTATCACCTGATCAGCAGCAGCGGAGAGGCTGGTGGGGGGCTTCGAAGCACACAAGCAACCAGCCCAGCAAGCAACCAGCCCAGCAAGCTCCTCTATCAGACCGTGGAGAGATCTCACGCTCCCGTAACAATGATGGAATGCTCGGTCTGGAGCGTTGCCTCTTCTCCCGGCACTATCGTCCACTGCTCACAGCTGATCCTGCGTGCATGACAGTAGAGGCACGGCTGAACAGCTCCAAAAACATGTAGGACTAGCATAAAGACACCACGCGACGAGTGGGATCGGGTCGCAAAGGTCGCAGAACAACAAAGCAAAAAGCACATAGTACAAAAGAAAAAGCACAAAGTACAAAGCAAAAATCACAAATTGCAATGCAAAAGGCACAAAGTACAAAGCAAAAGGCACAAAGTACAAAGCAAAAAGCACAAAGTACAACGCTAAAAGCACAAAGTACAAAGCAAAGCAAAGTATATGGGAAAGCATTTACAAATATTAAAATGCAATTAAAATAGATCAAAAGCAGCAAAAACACAAAACAAGCAAAAGCGGACGGAGCTTGAGTGCCGCCATCTTGAGTGCAGTATCGAGAACGGATACAGAGACAAAAAATACATTGTAGAGTTGGACAAAACTGTCACACACAGGAAGACTTCCACAAGGTGGGGAACTGAGATCGAGGTTGAAAATATGCAGAGTCACTCTTCAAAGCTTATCCGCGCAGTCCCCCAGTAGTCTTGAGTTGAAGAATCAACCGTAACAGAGTACCAGAGACACCAAAACAGCCCTAGCATCTGTCGCTGATTCAGCCTTTCGGCCAATGCGAATCATTCAGACTCTCGATGGTTGGCTTTTTAGGGATAATGGTGGCAGATTTCAGGCAGGACAATCCATCATCCCATCCTGCCTGAAATCTGCCACCATTATTGCAGTCACTAAAAAGCCAAACATTGACAGCCCGATTGATTACAGGCCTGTTGTACTTACGCCTGTGATCATGAAGTGCTTTGAAAAGTCGCCCGCCACATCAAGGATACAATCCATCCCTCAGTTGATCCTCACCAGTTTACTTATAGAGCAAATAGGTCCACTGAGGACCTATAGCTCTACACACAGCACTGAGCAACCTGGAGCACCATGGGAACTACGTGAGGATGCTTTTCATTCACTATAGCTCAGCCTTCAACACTATTACACTGGCCATTCTGGCTGACAAACTCTCCCACCTTAAACTATAATCTTCCATCTGCTGCTGGATTGGACTGGATAACTTTATTCATCCCGTATTTAGGAAATTTCATTGTGACAGTGCAAGAAAAGACACAGTTATAAGTTAGACAGTACAGTCGCAAGGCCGCAGAACAACAACAGTATTAAGAACTTCCTAACCAACCGTCCACAAACTATTAGACTTGATCCCCACCTCTCTTCCTCCATTACACTGAGCATTGGCTCCCCTCAAGGCTGTGTACTGAGTCCTCTTCTGTACTCCCTGTACACATACGACTGTACACCGATCCACCAGTCTAACTCCATCATCAAATTTGCCGATGACACCACTGTGGTCGGACTCATCTCAGGGGGCATGAGCTTGCTTACAGAGATGAGGTAAAAAAAAAACCTTCCTTCGTGGTGTTTGGTGAACAATCTCACACTAAACACCACGAAAACTAAAGGAATAATCCTGGACTTTTGCAAACGCAGTACAGATCTGGCCCCACTCCTCATAAATGGAGTAAGCGTAGACAGGGTCCAAACACGATGGTGCTGGACGAGCTGAGCAAAGACGCCTTTCCACCTAATTTACAAACGTCATTTTGGGAAGAATTTCCGCCAGCAAGTTTCCGGGTGCACACACACACACACACATACTAACATCCATCCGTAAATCAGCGGGCATCCGGGCAGCACCTAGAAGCTCGCTGTCAGAAATTCTTCTGAAAATGACGTTTGTAAATGACATGGAAAGGCGTGCTGCGTTACATCACTCAGAAGAGGAGTCAAAAACGACAATACCACCTTTATTGTCGGGGGAGAAAGAATCCCCCTCCTCTCTGAGCAACCCATCAAAAGTCTTGGGGGGCAGTACACCACAGAGCTGTCTGATAGACAGATGGAGAGCCCCATCATGAGACAATTTAGTGATAGGCTGTCAAGGATTGAACAGAGCCAACTCCATGGAGAGTTCAAGGTCTGGTGCTACCAGTTCATCCTATACAGAAGGGTAATGTGCCCCTTGAAAATGAGCAAGATCTCCTCATCCACTGTGAGCAAGATGGATGGAAAAGCCAATTCATTCATCAGGAAGTGGCTAGGTCTACCACGGTGCCTTCGCGAAATGGGCCTTTTTGGAGGTAATGCACTACAACTACCACTGCAGTCTATCAGTCTGGGCTACGGCAAGATAAGTCTTGGCTGGTTCTCGAGCTAAGAGAGCCCACTGAACAGTCAGTAACGAATGCCAACATCACTGGCCGGATGTGGAACACCCAGGCCGACGTTGACTAAGCCATCAATAGACTGCAACGTGTATTATATATATATATATATATTATGAGTCAAAAGGGGTTTTGTATGCGTTTTGAAGAGTGTTTTCCACAGAGCAAGTCTGACATCTGCTGGCCTACCGCTGAAAGCCTTAATTTTTTTTCTCCCACTACATTGGATCTATCACGTTAGGAAACCTTTTTAAATGTATTGTAGACTACGTTAAACTGAGTAAATCTCAGTTCAACCTCACCTCAAGCGCTATCATCAAAAAAATGTTTATCATTATCTCAGTTCACAACAGTACTATAGGAATTCCTACTAAATGGACAGCAGCTTTGGCAGTAGATATCTCATATATACATTGCTAGATGTATTCAATACTCGATATGAGCAACTGGGATGGCCATAATCCCTTTTCAGCCATTTTGTAACAGTGCCTTTCGATTAACATTATAGTGAATTAAGTTTTTAAATAGATACATATCCTTCAATTTTTCAACAGACTTTAAAATGTTCATAATCGTCATAGATGAGCAAAATTAAGTGCATATATGAAACTAATTATGTATTTTTCATCATCCATCTAAAAACATAGCTGTCTAAATATGGTTTTATTTAAACCGAACTGATTGGGACCGTTTCGGACCCATCTTTATGTGCTTATAATTGGAGTAAAACGAAGCTGGCTGCGAAAGATTCCCAAAGAGAAATCCACTACTGTATGAAGGCTGTCGATTACTATTGCCGCTGATAACGACTTTTCAGACTCTCCGCTCTATTAAGGTGGTAAATATGGTTTGGCAACATGGTTCAACCTGCTTCGTTGTACCCGGAAGTAGTAGTAAATATTTTTGTTATTAGTGTCAGCTGACTACCATTCATGTGACTGGTGTTTGTCAGGGACCAACATTGATACGACACCTTGTCAGATATATAATACACGTTAAGGCATGCATACGACCTGGTTTTGTTTGTGTTAAACTAAAATCGCTTTATTTTTTGTTTTTTTTCTTCGATAGAACAGTTACCTGCTGATAAATCTGGCATTCCAGCGACTGAAGCCACCTCAAATGGGAATTAAAATGAGCTTTTGCTTCTGATGTGGCTATGAATGACTGGAAATGGACAAAATAATCAAGGGTGAGTGAATGTACCAGCCAACAATGATTTCCAACGATAAGCTATGCTGCATGCATTCATTACTTATGTATGTATTTTCGCAAATCGGCGTATCAATAGGTGACCGTTATTTAGGCACGAAAATACAATTATGGACTCTTTCGGGCATTAAATTGTCACTAGGTGAAGCTGAAAAGGGAGTTTTCTAATCCATCAATCAGTTCAGTAGTTCTTTAGTTGTGTTTTTCCACTTAATATAATTTACTCTTGATTTGATCTGTATGATCATGAAATAAGACCTAAATGTGTTAATTGTTATGCCATTTTAATTTGCATTTAACGTTACTCTTAGGTTTTCTTTTTCACTACTGCAGATGTTGGTGATATCCAGTCCCGGCTGCTTGACCACCGGCCCGTTATCAATGCAGAGATCCGTTACTTTGTGCGAGAATTTGAGGTATAAAACACTACCATTCATCAGTATTTGCTTAATTTCTTTTGACATAATGGTAAGTAGCTTAATAATACACTCACCGTTAACATGTTTCACTTTTGTTGGAACCAACCTTTTATGAGATAAAATTTTAGTAATTCAATGCTTCATCGCCTTTGAATTGAGATAATATTTTCCCTATACTAGGAGAAAAGAGCTCACCGGGACAGCAGACTCCTGGAAACCCTGAGTAAAGCAGTGCAAGAAGCAAATGACCAAGTGCTCCCTTCAGATTTAAATGGTGTAAAGCTGCAGCTCTCAAATGTCATTGCTCGATGTAAATACACATTTGCACAGCTATGGTGACACAATGATTAAAACAATAACAATTATGAAGTACTTTTAAATTGATTCAGAGGGAATTTCCACTATATTCATTTTCATATTATCTGCAACTTTTTCTTCACAGTGAAGGCAGCTAATCACATGGCAGAAAGAGTCCATCTAAGAGAACTTGAAACACAGCAGGTAATTGTAAAAGGGTATGTGTATACACTTGACAGAGAGATGTGATTAGGACCATATTCTCCACTAAAAGTCCTTTTTTGCACATAGGCTTGCACACATTCCTGGATTTTGACAGTTATCTAAATCACACACAAAAATAAAAGTATCCATCAATTTTCTCCCACTTATCTGAGATCAGGTGACGGGATTATCAACTTCAGCAAGGAATCCAATCAATAATTAG
The DNA here is from genome assembly GCF_051989575.1 of Stigmatopora nigra. Classification (NCBI taxonomy): domain Eukaryota; kingdom Metazoa; phylum Chordata; class Actinopteri; order Syngnathiformes; family Syngnathidae; genus Stigmatopora; species Stigmatopora nigra. The sequence continues at coordinate 10,456,803 of NC_135523.1, forward strand.
AAATCTTTCGTAATCTTTGAATAATAAAGTTTATTGTGATTCCAATATTGATTGATTTTTTTAATATTATATTTCGCCATATTCATCCATTCCCAGAATTGGAGTTAAAACATTTCATGATGGAAAGCTTTTAATTTGTGTCATTTTTTGACTATAAGGTATACCTGAGTATACCGTTGATTTCTTAGGCAGTAAGAAAACGATCATTACTGGATGAATTACTTCCTGATGATATTGACCCTAATAATGTGCTTTTGGTTCATACAGTATATCAGAAATACCACGTGTGATCATTTTCCTTTCCAAGTAACACATTTGTACTCCTTATTAAAACCATGAATATGGAGGTGAAAATGGTGAATCAGGGGGCAGCTTATATACGGGAAATTGTAAGATTCAACTATTTTAAGGGTACGGCTAATGCGTAGTGCCGGCTTATTTGAGAGAAAATATGGTGAGTAGCTGAACTACACATGAAGTTCAAGTAATTAATTGTATTTATTTGATGGACATCTGACTATTCATGTATATCTTTGTCCATACAGAATGGCAAGCTGCAGGAAAACTTGGAACGTTTGAAAGTTGATTGGTCAGACTTCCTGAAGGAGCAGCAGCAGTTGAAGGAAGAAGTGGATGAAGAGCATGACAAGGCTGTTGGGCTAGTAAGCACTCGGTACAGTGAGAAGAAGATGGATCTTGATAAGTTGTTGTAAAATGTTTAGACATGGTTCTTGTGCGTGTAGATATAGCAACAGAAAAAAAGTTAATGTTTTTGTTGTGTCTTTTCCAAATCATAAATATTTTTGTGTGATTTTTGTGTTTTCAAATACCATCACAAAATAACCTGATAGAATAAGCACAACAAGGAACCATCCTGCAATATGTCACTTGGGAAAATATGAAAAACAAATGTCTAATTGCTAGGTTGGTTCTATTAAATCCCTGCCTGGATGGCATTGATGCGTCATTTTGTCAAAGGAACCCATGTTTGGTCAAATTACTCAAACGCAAAATTGAGGGGCAATCCTGGCTAGCAGTTGTGTTAAAAAAGCACAGGTTATAGAAATAGAACTTAGGCCAAATAGAAACTTTTTTTCCAGAATAAATCACCAGCTCACATGTGTCTGAAATAAAATAGTTTCATGATGAATGCTACCTGAATGATCAGTAATAGTGCCTTCTGCATTACTAGGCTACATCAAATCCATTCCCTCCAATACTGCTGCTTTGCCTCGATAACATCAACATGACTTACCTCATTCCAATGGTTCCAATTTCCTACTTGGTCAAATGTTTGCACCACGCAGATGGAAATAATTACATCTATACCTTGTCCTTTTCAGACAATGTCGGGCCTTGGCACAGTGAAGGCTAAAATAATTACAGCCTGAAAGTGTTACATTTATTTTTCGCTATTGTTAAATTGGTGCTGGAGTTGTTCGCGATATGCGCTTTCAGATTAACTTGACAGGCTTGTTGAAACAACAAATATGAGAATGTGTGAAACACTAATCAGCACTGATTTTGGTAAATAAAATATAATAAAATTACAGTTAAATCCATGAAGCTTATTGCCACGTAAAACTATATTATTAACAATACTCATTGAATTTACACTCCGTAGACAGATTTACTTAAAAAGTTCAAATGACAAAATATTTTTTTAACCTGCCTTTTGTTAAAATGTAATTTTACAGATTTTTTCCTCCCTTTTGCCCCCATTGTGTAAATAAGTACAGTAGTAACTTGACTTACAAAATGAATTACTTCCAGAAGCAGTTTCCTAACTTGGATTTTTTTCATAAGTACAAACACTTTACATTGAATTGGCATAATTAATTCCACAAACTTTAATTCTATGCCCTTTATGAGGATAAAACTATACAAATTTGTATGTATGAAATATGAATGCATATGTTTCTAAATAGAGATAACTAAATTATTTATTAGCAATCAAAATGAATAAGGAATGCAAAAATCTATTTTCAAATGCGGTGGAATTGCAAGTAACAGCTGAATAAATATACGTACATGGGTATGTAAATATAAACAACTTGAAATTATGTTAAGTACAAAATGAGAAAAACACCAAAAAACAACTCGGTAACAAACAAGGGTCGGAGGCCCAAGGATCAGGAACTGATTTCCGGCTGGAGCTGCTCCACTATGGCCCCGGAAAAAGATGATAAAGTGCCCAGAATAGGGGCTTTAGGTCTGACGGTCACACATGCTCTGGTGTCCCCCTGGAGCGTGACATTTTTGCGTTGGACTATCGATGTTTTTTTTTTTCAGATCTTAGAACATAAGTAGAGGTACCATTGTATTTGGAAGAAAATCATCAAATTGACCCTACATGATTTTAAAATCCAGTACATTTCACCATTTTGTTACATCATGAATACAAAGCTGCCAACCTCAGTCGACACCATATGAGGAATACCCTTGTCCTGTTTCCGAATTATTTCTGGAGTGAATGCGATTCACGCAAAATCGAAATAAAATAAATAAGCGTAGGACAGATTTTTTTACATTATTTGAATTATTGTGTTTTGGCAAACTATTGAAAAAGTACAACATAATGAAAATAAGTTTATCTTTGTGTTTGGGTCCTTCTACGTGCGTTTTACAGTCACTAATTCCACCATTTGCCACCCTGAAGTTGTTGCATTTTGTGCAATGTGCAAATGTCGGACTTTTTGGGGAGGGCATCAACATGGGATATTTTGTCAAATAAGAAGGAATAAAGTTATGTGCATGTCTGGATTCTTTTTATAAATTTAATCCAAATTGTGATCCATTTAACACTTGTTTCGAGGAGGCATATTGATAAGTGCTGTGTACTACTTAAATTGATTTTAGATTAGATTAGACGAGATTAGATTAGAATATATTAGTTAAGATTAGATCAGACGGGATGACTTTAGATTATATTAACCTTTATTTATCCCACATTCGGAAACTTCAGTTTGTAGCAGTAGCAAGCACAGACAAAGGAAAAGACAAAACTGGTAAAACTGGAACCACGCACAGCAAAGCCCACGCAAGGTTGGGACCTTCTGCAGACTAAGGCTGTGATTGATAATATGCAGAATCACTTCCAATATGATTCGCACAGTCCCTCGGTAGTCTGGAGCTGATCATCAGGACCGGTAGTTTTCCTGGCCCGAATGATTCCCCAAAAACTTCCTTCAGGACATCCCTGGAAATGATGGGATTTGTTTCAAAACTAAAGACTGGCGGTTTAGTCAGCCTTAATAATATTTACTTCCCCTATGAATAAAACGAAAACAAAAATGTTGATGCGATCGAGGCTACATATGCAATTGATTGCCATGCTGAAGTCACACAAGATCAATAATTCGTCAGAATTTGTAACTCAGATGATTCACAATGCACTCATGTTACCAAATTCTTCCGGTTTACAGTGCAGTCTAATCAAGATGGTGAAAGCCGCATCAATGGTGTGAATTTTAAGTAATTTAAACTGGAAATTTCGTACTTTGTCGAAGTGGTTGCTTCCAAAAAAAATTAAGTGACATTTTTGGGGGATTTCCGGAGATTAGGGAGTTTCTGTTGGATTTTCCGGTAAACTCCAGAAATTCTAGAGTAATTGGCAGCCCTGCATTACAGAGAAATACATTGAACATCCACATAACAAATATGCTCATGTGAAAAAAAAATCAGTTGTTACTATATAATTGTTTTTCCCCTAACCAATTGCATTACTCTAGCGGCCCGGCGGCTTGAGTGGTGAGCGCTTTGGCCTCACACCTCTGGGGACCTGAGTTCAAATCCAGGTCGGTTCACCTGTGTGGAGTTTGCATGTTCTTCACAGACTTGAGTAGGTACTTTTCCGGGTACTGCTGTGTCCTCCTACATTCAAAAAAAAACATGCAAGGTAAGCTGATGTGTTTACATCGATTTGGGTTTTTAAACAATTACGCTGGAGCAGAAATTTTGTGAAACGTTGTCCTCATGGGCATTTGCTACAGTATTATAAATATATTTGGCACCATTAAGTCTTATACTTCCATATACCAAGGCTCACCCCAAAAATATATTTTTCTCCCAGTAAAATAGCAAATAACATTAAAATAGAGAGTATAGCGAGCCAACATGTGAGCCCACATCTGCCCGCACTGAAGTCAGGTAAGTGAATCACTCACCACACAATCAAGTAGATACCACCATATTTTATTAGGTTATTATCTTTTTAAAATTGTTCCTATTTTCATTGTTTGAGTTTCAGTTGATTAAAAAAATGGAGCAGTGCTTACGTGTTATATTTTATTTAAAAAAAAATTAATAAACTGTCTCCAAAAACCATAAAACTCCACCTGGACTTCAGACGGAACAAGCCTGCTTCACTCTGCTGACCTCACTTTGACTACTTATTTATTGATTATTTATTTGTCTGTTGTTATTCGTGCCCTACGTGGTGAAAGCTTTAAATCTCATTATACTCTTATAATGTCAATAAAAGCATTCAATTCACTTCAATTCAATACATTTGATTTGAGGCATCTCCTAAAAAGCCTACCTGAAAATTTGAAGAATAGTTAATACACATGTTCACTTTATTTTGCTTGAGAGTTCATCACAGAAACATCCTGTAATGAGGGGAAAAGGGATTAGGTTTGTTTTTTTTTCCATTTGACTTACACCTTAAATTCTCATGCAAGATCACGCTTAGTTTCCTCTGGTTGTATGTGAAAATGCATTCATAAGTGTCAAAGTAAGAGGCAGTGATGGCATGGACCATGACAGAATGTTGTGGTCACTGAGATCAGAAAAGGCACATGCCAGTAAATCTTCACGGGAAAACGGTCAACAGCAATTTGCCTCGTCCATATTTAACATGCATGTGTGCTTGTGAGTGTGCCTTCTTGTGTAAGAGACATGCTGCAGCTGTCCAACATGGCGACGGCTCATCATCGACTAATGAGAACTGACATGATGGAAACATGGTTAACCTCTGCCAGCAAGGCGCCTTTTCATCTACCCTTGTATAATTTTTGGTGTGACTGAAAAGAAAGAAAAATAAAACATGTGAAAGGTCACATCCAATAGATGAGGGTGGTGCCTCTTCTTGAGCCTAACGTGAGAAGGTATGCCAGTTCAGGTTTGTTGTAATGAATTTGGACTTGGCAGGATTTTGACAAATTTAGAAATGAATTCCAGCTGCTTTATTTCGCTACTGATATTTTTTATTAAAATATGTGTAGTAATGTCTGCTATTATTCACTCCCAGTGGCGGCCCGTGAATTTCTAAGCGACACCTTCAATTCTATATCTGTATCAATCCATCACTCAAAAACAATTTTATGGCTATAAAACCTGCGATACATATAAAAAAATAATGAATAATAACCTCATACAATTCAAATATTATTTAGGAATATAGCCATATTTTACTCACCAAAAATATTTTTTATTTGTACACAAAATCCATCGTCTTTTCTTTCCTCCTTTTCTATCGTCATCAAAGCTAATGCTGAAAGTCAATCCTGTACTGTCGTATTTCTGGCATAAGTTTTCATTCGATTCAGTGCTGAAAATGTTTGTTCCGGGTTGTGACAGGCTTGCTACGCAGTTGTCCGGCCTTAATGATGTCCAGCTTTTCTTGAAAAGTCCGTCTTGAAAATGGCTTTGACAGAAAATCTGCTAACAAATCCATTTCTTCTCCTCCTTCAGGCATTGTGGGTGGACAAAAACGCTATTAAATCAAAACAACAAAATATTTGCCAGTGCAGCTCGCTCCAGTTACAGTTTGGTAGCTCTGGCTAGTCCACTCTATCACTCGCCAATCATAGTTGGTGAAAGTGATGACGTATCCCTACGCCTGCGAGAAGGCATTGGTGTCGCCAACTCGAAATCTGATTGATTAAAGCAACAGTTTTATCGACGCTTGTTTTATGCAGCAGAACTTGCAGAACTGATTCCGACCCTGGCAACAAATAATAGCTGAAATGTGATTGGTTAGATGCTTCAATATGAAAACACAAATCTGGAAGCAGCACAGCTAGGGGAAAGGAATGAAAGGAAGCTGACAGATGATTTGGAATTATTTAATAAGTATTCATGGTTTCAGGGTGCAACAATAACAATACATAATTAATATCAGTCTGTGATTCAGATATTATTTTAGGCCAGCAGAGAAGGCCTTACAGGGCCTGACAGTCCACCACTGTCCATTCCCAAATTCATGCGCAAAGAGAAAAAGACATTCTCATGGAATTTTTGCTTGCAAGGAGAACAACGATATTTGATCACTTTTTCAGTTAACCCATAATAAAGTCATAAAATAAACAAACTTCGTGAATGTTTTTTGTGACAAAGAAGTATCTGTTCCAATCACTCTATCAAAGAAAAATCAGAGTTATAGAAATAACTGGAAACTCAAAAGAGCCATGACTTGTTCTTCACAAGTGTATGCAAACCTTTGGCCACAACTGTATGTTAATGACTTATGATTTATGAGTTACCTGAGCTTTGCTTTGTTTCAGTTCCAATGCAGGTGACCAATAAAGTGACCCGATGGATCACATGAAGTAAAGTGGGCATATATTTGGTAGCGTTTGTAGGGTTCTCTCAGGTCGGATTCGGAGAAAGTCGCCTGTGCGTGTGGGTGACTGAGTGCAGCCTCCACCTCAAACGCATCTGCTAAAGCATTTATTGAGTGACCAAAGGTGCACCCACAGAAAGCATTACGTTGGATAATGAGTTTTACTTGGCTAATCAGAAAGCAGCGCATGCTGGGTAAACTGGGCTTCACAGTTTACTTTGATATCCAAGCCGGGGTCTGGTTTCCTCTTTAGCATATTAGTAATGTTTTGCATAAATGTTTTATTCCCACATTTTCACTTTTGCCCTTCCTGAAAGTTTATATTTATTTGATCAAGGCCTGATGTCTGTGTCTTTTGGCAACTGATTCTCAGGTATTACAACAATAACTCATAATGGCAAAAGTTGTCATGTCCTTGTACAAAACCATATTTGTAAACAAAACAAAAAAAGAAACAGCAGTCATAACTCCCCATCACCTTGTTCCGTAGACACGGCCATGAATTTGGCATAATGATAGGACGTCAACGGTATTCGGACGATTTGGCAAAAGACGTTTGGGCAACAGACAGTTCGCCGAACGGACTTTTGGGCGACGGCCAGTTCGGCGAACGGATGTTTGGGCGACCGGACAGTTCGCCGAACGGACGTTTGGGTGACGTGACAGTTCGCCGAACGGACGATTCGCCGCTGCGGGATTTGCGCTTGCCCCGCCCACGGATAACGTGTGTACATGTTTTTTTTACCTCGGCCCGCGGGCCATATACAACGCGTTAGGATTGTTAATCCCACCCAGCGTTGTCCAAATTATAGTAAAATCAATGACCTCATTTATTTCCCTAACCGCTCATCACTCTCAATTTAAAGACTGCTCTCTTTGACCTCATTCATTTCCCTTACCGCTCATCACTCTCAATTTAAAGACTGCTCTCTATCGTTGAATAATATGTTCTTAATGTTGAAAGTAAATTTGAAAATAAATTTCAGCTTCAAATTTGTCGTTTTTCTTATATTTCAATCCCTAGCTTTGATAAACTACATTGTGTCCAAATGCTGTCAAATGTTCGTATTCATTCTGGCCTGCAAGTCAAAAAGTTTGCTTTCCCCTTAAACACATTATCAATAAGCTGCCATTGACTGCGGTAGACGTCCGATTTATGTTGACGTGCAGATGCTATTTCTGTTATTAGTCTACCGTCAATGGCAGCAGGACGTGCGGCTAAATAAAAGTCTTTTAGCCCGGAACTTTGTAATTTCTTGTAAACTGTGTGTGTGTGTGTGTATATGTGACATGCTAAAGTGTTTAATTTGTTATTTTTTTAAACAAATAAAAGTGGGAATGTTTCGATTGGATGTTTCCACCGGACATCCATACATAGTAGTTTGTGTTGTATTTGTATTTTTTCTTTTCCCACTGCAGATGCTATTTCTATTATTAGAGCTCCATCTAGTGGATATATAACACAAAGTTCTGCTACAGTATTAAATGAGTGCTGAATACTCTGCACCTCACAGTCAACATGAATCGGACGTCTACCGCCGTCAATGGCACCTGATGGGTTAAATGAGTACTGAGTACTCTGCACCTCACAGTCAACATGAAGCGGACGTCTACCGCCGTCAATGGCAACTTATTCAGACTTTCATTTAGCTGCACGTCCGGCTACTATCGACTGCTGACCGAGGTTGAAAAACATGTACACACACGATCCGGGGGTGGGGCGAGCAAGCAAATCTTGTGGCGGTGAAACGTCCGTTCGGCGAACAATCCTCGTCTATTCCCGGGCTGGTGCGGATGCCCCTACTGGACGATAAAGGGACGTCTAGAATCCGTTCCTTAAAGGGGAGCTACCGTCAGGAGCAGCCGTTTGTCCCTCCTGGCTTGCCGTCAAGGCAGAGCAGCTGGAATCAATCTGTTGATTACTTCCTGAGTTTGTATTTAAAGACCAATTAGTTCTCGTATCTTTGTCGGATCATTCCTGCAAGTCCTTCAAACTCCTGCATATTCCTGGATGTCACTGCGTAGGTTCAACCCTTCTCCTCGATACCACTCGTTCTCCTGTTTCCAGTTTGGTTTCGAATCCTCATTGTTTTGTATGATGCCTTCTAAGTTATTAAAGTTATTGTTTTGAATCCAATTGCCTCCCCTCCTCCAACCTACCCGTGACTGGGTCCAAATCCATCCCTGATCGCGCCACGACACAGCGGCGCGATTATAACGTAAATGAATTTGAAGAATTGGATTAAAATACCTGAATATTCCATTTTTTATAGATCTAAAACAATGTTTAGCTTTTTAAATATATTTTTAGATTTTACAAAATTATTTTTCAACTAAAACACTGAAAAAAATTGATTAAAAAAATAAAATTATTAAATTAAACGGGGGAACATTTAATATAGATCTGTACTCTTCATTTTAATTTGATCTAAAAACGAAAGTCGGCACTGATTATTTACTTTGCCGGGCCACACAAAATGATTCGGCGGCAGATTTGGCCCCTGTGGACTAAGGTATCGAAGATTACTCAAACCCTCAAATCCATACTGGCACAACTCACGCCCTCACAGAGTGGACGCCCAACACCAGCCTCGCCAGATGTAACCCCGGTATCGCCGCGAACCTATGGTCCCGCCCCCTACAGTGGGAACCTCGGCGCATGTCAAAAGTTCCTTGTTCAGTGCCGTCTGATATTTGCTCAACAATGCCTTACCTTATTGGCTGTCTTTGAAATCAGGCCCTGGCCTGGGCTAGCGCCAAATGGGAGCGGTGCTCCAACATATGCACCTCCTACACCAAATTTACCGCGGAAATGCGAAAGGTCTTCAACCACCCGGTGCAAGGCCGGGAGGCAGTTGGCCGCTTAAGAGCACTATGACAAGGCGTCCTGAGTGTCGCCGAATATTCAGTAGAGTTCTGCATTTTGGCCGCCAAAAGTGACTTCAATGACAGCGCCCTCCAGGACGCATTTCTAGGGGGGCTGAATGAGGCGATGCAGGACGAACTGGGGTGCTGTGACGAGCCCGAGTCCTTCGGTGAACTTGTGGAATTGCCCATCAGGATTGATGGCCGACTACAGGGACACCGGAGGCAGCGGCGAGGTGGCTCGCGCGTGGGCGTCTTGGGTGGACTTTGGCGCCTGCTTCCGGCTTTCCCCCTGGCGGCTTTGGCCCCTCCTCCCTTGATGACGTCAGAGCCTTTTCTCTATGCTATTACTACGGCGAGGATGGACATCTCTCAAGAACATGCCCTCTGCCCGGTAAAAGCAAAGGCTCACCAATAGTAAGGGAGGTTAAGGTGAGCTTGGCTATTGGGGAATCCACCCGTCGTTTTATGCTGCCACCATTTCTTTCCTGAGGGAAGAACTAATGTGGTGGCCGACGGGGAGGTGCGGATGGATGCCACAAAAGGGGCAGCCGTAACTCAAGTGGCCCAGGCCCAAGGGGAGAAAGGAGCTATATCGCTTTTTGGCGTTTGCACATTTCTATAGGCGTTTTATCAGGAACTATAGCCGCGTCGCTGCCTCCCCTCACAGCACCCACATCTACGAGACTCCCGTTCCATTGGTCAGGCGCAGCGGAAGCGGAATTCATTGACCTGAAGTCCTGATTTACCGTTTTTCTTGTAGATCAGTTTTGCCGTATTGAGCTCTGTGTGTCGTCTCAAAATGCCGACATAGGTTGTATTTCTTGATAACCGACAACGCCTCGTGACACAAAAGACACACCAGTTTTTCACCTTGAAGCACAAACTATGAACCCTTCCCATTGTTTTTTAAATAGTCTCCCATCTGCATCAACTTTCCTCTTCTTGCACATTTTGGGATAATTTATTCACCTTAAATTAAACTCCTTGACATTGACATGGAAACACTGCAGTGTAGTGGCCATAGTATGAGGTAGTGGTGCTGTGATTTTTTTGGCAATTGAAAAATAATAATTTACCCCCCCCCCCCAAATAATTCACCTCCAAATTATTTTTTAAAAGGCAGGGTTTTTTTTTTTAGCACAATTCATCTCTCAATAATTTAACCTCAGACAGTCCATCTCCAAAGTGAAGCACAGAGAAAGTCGCAATGCTCATAAATAACAAAGATGTCAGTACATAATTAAGACATGCTGGGAAGTACGTGAAATACCAGAGCAGAGAAGTTGGGTTAACAAACCTGTTCTAGAACCTGCCCACACTTCAACGTCTCTCTCTCAACCAAAAGCTAACATCTTGTGATTAATTGAACTATAGAGGATGAATTTCAGGTCCGTCACTAGACATCCACAAAAACATGCATAAAGAAACAGGAAAGTCATCCTTCTGGTTTGTCACTTACAAAGAGGACTGACGTTGAGAACCGCCTGTGACAATTCCCCAACGGCGTTCCGCCCATTGTTTTCTTGTCCATTTTGATTACATTTTGGGGGCCTGATTACATGGACGTCCCAACTCTAAAGGGAGGAGTGGATTACAAAATTATGTGTTTATCTATGTGCAGACATGTGAGTTATATCTTTAGCCTAGTACATGTGTATTAAAACACGTTCATAATATCAGATTCACAGGTATTAAAAGTCAAAATAGTTTCAAAACCATTATCAAAAGTCACTTGGGTCGTCGGAGTGCTGAAGCTTACAGCTGACACCCGGAATCGGTGGCCAGCCAATTGCAGGGCACGAGGAGACACAACCGTTCACAGTCACACTCATACCTATGGGCAACTTAGAGTGTCCAATCAGCCCACCAGGCACATTTTTGAAATGTGCGAGGAAAACAGAGTACCTGGGGAAAACCCATGCAGGCCCAGGGAGAATATACAGGGTGACCTAAAAAGATGCAGACCCATCAGTTTCGAAAACGATCCCATTGGCACGCATCTTTTTGGGTCACCCTGTACAAAGTCCACACAGGTGGACTGGCCTGGATTCAAACCCAGGATCCCAGAGCTGTGAGGCCGATCCACTAACCACTCGCTGCACTGAGCCGCCACTTTTACTGACAATATTTTTTAAATCTTCGAATGTGGCATGAAAAGCAATTTTGTGGTCACACAGACTTTACTTCACTAAAGATTGGTGCCCTCGAAACCAAACAACTTCCGTTTCACGTTGTGTAAAAACAAGAGAACAACTTAAGTCTCTTAACATTACAACTATTTTTTTTCACTCACATTAATACTTCTATCTTTTAACATTATGCAAAGAGAAGTTTTGTGGTCACTAAGACTTCAAGTCAAAAAAAGTTGAAGCCTGTGACACAGCTTCCGTTGCACAGTACATAAAATAAGCAACAAAATACACTTAAACTTCGATTTAAATCTTGTAATAGTACAATCTCTGATTCCATTTCAAATTTGATCTCATCGTAGTTAAATTTTACTCAGATGATATTAAGATTTTTCTCTGGGAGGATTACAATGTATAAATCCATGTAAATTCACAGCACAGTGGTTGGGAAACACTGATTTAGTAGCACAGTAATAATAGTCCTATGCAACTCTTAAAATGTAATTGCCGTTAATGTGGCTTGTTAAAATGAGTGACTGGTGACACCTCAGGTCTAACCAGCCAGGCTAGTATCTACACATCACTGTGATAGCGCGGATGCACTCCAAAAGCAACCCTTTAATGTGCGCGCGCCGGCTTCACAGCTTTCATACCTTTTAAATATCGAATGCACAGCGGTAACGAGCTTTCTCCATTATAGTTTACAAGACTACAGCAGTGGTCAGGCAGACGCTTGTCATGGCACCCGCTCTAAATTACACTCCTTTGACGTTCGTATTGATTTATTCTTTACTGTTTGCTTTTGTATTTTGTGATAATAATGATACAGACGACGAACATGCTAAGCATACGTACACGGTGGAAATGTTTAAGGAGGCAGTGCCCACCACACCGCACTTTGTGATGTTTTATGCCCCGTGGTAAGTTCATTATTTATCTAACTAAGGGCTACTTTAACTCAGCCTGTTTTGTTATAGCCGGTGCGTAAGCAAGCAAGCTAGTTAGCAAACGCGCTATTTGTCATTTAGCGTTTCAGGTTCACTATAAGCTTGTGTTCAGCCTTTAATATACTAGCACAACAACCAGGAGCTTTCTAAATTGACCAACTCTTAAATACGATAACTGCTTTAATCCACTCAAATGTCTACTAATATTCTTGAAGTGCTCGTTTGTGTCAAGAGCTTAGAATATAGGTTTAAATGGTAGAACACGGTAGTGGTTCTTACGCTCGTTGAGGTGACGTGGCACAAGCAGATTTCAATTTTGAGTTTAACAGTGTTTGAAGACTGGAATAGTGAATTACTGTCACGCAGTTATTACACCTTTATACATAGTATTTATTTTTAATCTCAAATAATTCAAATGAATGAATGACGGGAAATACTATTTAGAGGAAAATTGCACAAAAGCAAGAGCTTAGTTTTATTAAAATTGCTTTTTATTAGTGATGGTGTCCTCAAAATTTCCAGTATGTCACAAAAAAAACATTAAATGTATTCTGTGACAGCTGGGTTAGGCTGCAGCAACACCCCCAACCCTTTCGAGGGGGGCGGTATGGAAGATGAATGAATGTCTTCTGTAATAATTCTACACATCTCATGTCACCCCTATTTAAAAAATATATATTTTTTTTAATTTATTTTTTTACTTCAATACTGAGTTCTAGTGGCAAGCGGAGGACAGGGGAGTGGCTTCCGCTTGCGAGTCTAAACGTGGATTAAAAAACATTTCCCCAGAAAAAAATGTAGTGAAGCTGCGAAAGTTGAAGTCGCAATATTTGAGGGATTACTGTATATCCTAAAAGCACTTTATTTAATATTTAAAGCTGTACCCCTACCTTTTATGTGCAGGTGTGGCCATTGTAAGACGCTGCAGCCAAAATGGAATGAATTAGCAGACAAGTACAATAATATGAATGAACCCCCCGCCTACGTTGTCAAAGTAGACTGTGTCCAAGATACAAAGTTCTGTTCCAATGAGCACAAAATCCGTGGCTACCCTACGTAAGTATTTTAAAATACTATGTAATACTTTAAACATTCAAAATCAAAATTCTATAAGTAGAATTTATACATAGTAACTGGATTTCAGAGTTTTTTGAGAATAAACTGCAACAAGGAAAGGCTGGTTTATAAGGCCTGTTATTTGTAGCAGCTTTTGGAAACGGAGTCTTTGTCAATAAAGACCTTTTCTTAAACTCAACATTTTTTACAATGATAATAAAGGAGTACTTGTTTTAAATATTGTCATTGTTGCCTGCTCACATAGAAATATACCTGTACTATTTATTGCATGCTTGTGTTACTTGTAGGCTTGTGTTTTACAAGCCAGAACAGGACCCTGTTCAGTACCATGGACCGAGAGAGGTGCCCGCTATGGAAAATTGGATGTTAACAATGGTTAGCAAAGCCCCATCTGCTGTAAGTGATGCCAAATGACGTAAACGAGTTGTCTTGAAAAGCAGCTATTCCAGTGCATTCCATGTTCCCCTTGTACTGCTTCCTCCAGAAACCAGATGCTGAAGAGGAGCCACAAAGTAACCCACCAGAGCCCAAAGATGGGATGTATGAGCTCACCTCCACTAACTATAAGGAACATGTTACAAAAGGTAAAGCTTAAGCCTCTCATGATATGCAATTTAAAGTCAATTATTTAGACAGTAAAAGAAAATGAGGTCGGTAATTCTCCCGTCTGCAATTTATCGCTGCGTGCACTTGGCAATTGATTGCATATGAGACTGCAATTTCTTACGTAGGCTTTGGCCTGGTCTGGTAATGTCTATATGAGTTTAGAATGAGTGGGACAGTGACACAAATTTGCTTTCAGTTAGTCAAAAACCTACAGTGTTTTGTCAGATTTTGCTCCCTTATCAGATGCTGCTACCGAAGCTTATTTTTTGATAGAATTGTCCGTCAATTTTTGCTAGTTTGTCAACTTTTGGTAGTTTTTCAACTTTTTCTATTTTCTCAACTTTTTCTATTACAGTTTTCCTACATTTATCTCCATTATAGTTGTGGCCAGCTAATCACAGTAATGTTACTATGCAAACAAATCTTCTTTCGTTCTGCTTTTTTGATGGGATGCATATTTTGACTATTCCAATGCATCTACCGAAAATGGTCCCTAAACTCAATGCACGAATAAAAAAATTCCCCCTTGCAAAGACCCAAAGACCCTGTCTGACTGTCTGAGATCTGTTTGTTTCATGACCCTGGAGTAATATGCAAGGAAAGGACATATTTTGGTGTCCATCTAAGCTTTTGCCCTTCTAAAGTTGTTCTTAATGCTATTGGCAGAAATCTGCACTTTATTTATCCTGTTTGTGCTTTACTCAACCCATGACGCTACAATTCCTAGAATGGGATGTCCTGATGCTAATTTATTATTTACTATAATTTAACCATTGAATGTTATTTGTATGGTATAGCTATATGTATCATATTGCCTGATGATTGGCCTTTCTATGCTTAGGATTTCATTTTGTCAAGTTCTACGCTCCATGGTGTGGCCACTGCAAAGCAATGGCTCCAACCTGGGATCAGATGGCTTCCACCTTTGAGCACTCTGAGGTTAAAATAGGAAAGGTAGGTGCTTTTTAATCACACAATCTTATGGACGGGATCATACTTAACAATTCAAATGACCAAGAACAACTATCAGGTTAAGTTTTTTTTTCTTCCTTAATGTTATTATGTCATGTTGGCATTTCAGCATGTGACTTGAGTACTGAATGAACGAGGTTTACATTTAATCAATGTTTTTTGTGTTTTAAATGCCAATATTTCTTGTGTTACTCTTTAGTTGGACTGTACCCAGTACCAAGACGCGTGCATTAAGTTGGGTGTGCGGGGATATCCGACATTGTTGTTCTTCAACGGCGGCGAAAAGGTATTTTAGACCTTTCCCCCTTTTCTACATCACATTACTCAATGTGAAATTATTATTTTGATAGTCGATGGATTTCTAATATGTTTCAATTAGTTGACTGATCTATGTTGAATATTAAACACATTGCAGTGCCAGCAAGCATTTGCTTGAATTTGAACATATTTGAACGATAGGGCCTAAAAATAAAATCTCAGGTTTTTTTTCATCAAAATTTGGTTCCATCTTTTTTGCCCTTGTAACCGTATGGTTGTTAACAAATGCCATATGAATCTGGGTAACAGCCTAAGACAGGGCTTTATTCAACTGTTTGTGCAGCCTTCATTTGTGTTTAATGGATTTGCCTCATGTCCAACATGTTCAGAAAAACACCACTCTGACCACTAAGTCATAAAAAGTGTTCAGGAGTGTCTTCTCAACACCAAAAGCCCTCAATCACTCCCCTCAGGAAGAAGTCTCCTCTGCATTTATGTAATCTGATTGTGTTGTCACTCCAGTAGTATCATTTTTTTAAACATAGGCTCGGTTCTTACAATTTATACCTTTCTAAATCTCCCTTCATCATTCTATCATCAGGCTCCTGCGGTTGACCGTTTAAACCTCTTCCTTTGCACTCTTGACAAAAACGACAATCTTTCTGGCACTATTCTACGTACAAAATCTCTGTGTAGTTTTTCTGTACTCTGCTCCTGGCCGATTTACTACAGTTGTGAGCAGGCTGCTTTAAGGCATGCAGCACACCCGTGTAAAGTGAAACTTGAGCATAATGTCATAACTGTTTACTTCTGTAGACTCCGCTGAATACAATGTGAAGGGAGACACTACTTATGCTCACATGCTAATCAGTAATTACCAAGCATACAAAATCCATGTTGAAACAGAGGAAAAAGAGGAAGCTAATGGTAAGCAACCAAGAGAGCACACAAAAACGAACACATGAACACACATCTCATAAACGCAACATTAAGAATTCAAACAACAATTAACATTAATCAACAATAAACATTAACATTTTATGATCTCTTTGGAATGTATTTTTTCACCCATTTTATTAGTCATAACTGGTTCTTTGGATATAAGTTGCCCTTCTACAGTGCTGGTTGATGGAGGTTGTGAAAAAAAAAAACTATCCAAAGAAGATTGCCTTTGATGACTTTTAATAAGATTTCTGTAATGCAACAGACAAACGTTGTCAAAGTGGGCAATTGCACCAGTCGTGAACTGTTTTTCTGGATGTTTTTTTTCTACGAACAAAGAAAGTTCGTTAAATTTCTTTAGTAATTTTTTCATTTTTGCTGCTGGAATGCTCGCTGCTTCCTCTTTGTCCGCCTTCTTGCTTGAGTGTTCCATTAACTCTAGAGAGTTCTTTTTTTTGCCCCTAGACCAACTCGTCATTGTCCTCCTTGCTGACCACTTCTTTTCATTTGCACTGGTAATTTTCTTGGGAGGCATGATGATAAAAGCAGAAGCAGCTGCTTTATCCACACTTGTAAAAAAGAGGTTCTCAAATAATAATCAATGCATCCGTGACTATTTCAAAATAAAATAACAGATAAGTAAATGCTTTTACTTTTGGGGGGATTTCGTAACTTGGATCTTTTTCGTATCTCGGGGCACTTATTTCACTTATGAAAAGCTTTTGTAACCTGAATATTTTGTTCTTAGTGGCATAAGTCGTAAGTAGAGGTATGACTACTTGTATAATGACAATAAATTCAATTCAAGACTGTATTCTCAAACTTGATAGAACCACGTGAACATTATAACTGATGAGCACAACATTCCAAGTTTCGCCCAGCTTGTTGAGCCCATTCCTGAATGACACCCCCACAAAAGATAATCAGAATTGCCCCTGAACACAAGGGTGACTGATGTGAACCCCCAACAACCCAATCTGACTCCTCACCATGCAAGTAAAAAGTTAAATATGATTTAAAAAAAGAAAATGTGTGCCAAGCCCTAATGTTCACACAATCTGCTTTTTAAAGCCACTCTCTATTATATTAGACTATTAATATTTTCTGAGATTAGAATATCGCCCAAGTGGCAAGTTGATAGAAATTACTGACATGTTCTTCCAATTTCAGGTGGAGATTACGCGTTACAAAGGAAAGAGAGAATTTGACAACCTAAAAGAATTTGTGGAAGAGATGCTGAACAGTATAAAGACCAAACGAGCAGAAAAGGAGAGGGAAGCTGAGGAGGAGCCTAAAGAAGAAGCAAATGAAGAACCTAAGGAAGATGCTAAAGAAGAAGCAAAAGAAGAACCTAAGGAAGATGCTAAAGAAGAAGCAAAAGAAGAACCTAAGGAAGATGCAAAAGAAGAAGCAAAAGAAGAACCTAAGGAAGATGCTAAAGAAGAAGCAAAAGAAGAACCTAAGGAAGATGCTAAAGAAGAAATGAGACAGGAAGTAGCCAAGGACAAGCCTATTGAAGAACAACCCAATGAGAAAAAGGTGAGTTTGATATGTTGAAGGGGGAAAATTGTTGATCTTTGAACGAAAAGCAGTTTTCTGTCATTGCAACAAATCACGTATGCAGTATTTTAGTAATGTGCAAAATTTAAACAAAAATTGTTCATAGTTTAAATTAAATGTTGATTCCTCATTTAGTTTTTTCGGTAAGCGGTGGCACTCATACTCCGCCAGTGGTCGCTTTCCATTTCGGGCTGGCTCTGGTTTCTATCTGGAGCGTGCTGTTTTCGTGTCAGGCCGGTGCCGTGCTCTCCTTTTGGACCCGGTGCAATAATCAGTATTGAACAAAAATAAAGGTAATTGTGAGTAGTGTTGATACACATTTGTTTTTAGATTTCTTTGATGCTCGCAGTCGTCTTCTTTGTCCAGGTTTGTGGCAATGCCAACGAGTGTCAGGGTGGAGTCTCTGCTTTTAAAGTCAGCCAAAGTCATTATCTTTAGTCATCATCTTGTATAACTCATGGCGATCTTGGGATATGCAAACAAAATCGCCATGTTATTTGTTAGTATTCGCCCATACTGATGCCTGCTTGTTATTGTCGTATCACACTCCTTCCTAGAATAGTATCAATATTGCTCCAACACTTGATTTGTTATGAAAGTGTGGAACGTTGTTGAACCCAAGTGCAGGGAAGCAATCAAGGATGTGGGGTGCTCTAACAAAACTTTAATACTTGGGATATGATATGTTGATGCTTAGGCTCACTTGACCATTGAGAAAAATAATCCATCCTCATCTATTTTAACAAAAAGTATACTTTAAGGATTGTCTATGATTTGGTAACAAACTACATTATGTTTCTGAAGAATTTTCACAAAACTAGGGTGAAAGGGCTCACACAGACCAGACAAATGACCGTTTTTTTTTTTCTTACTGTCTACAGTCCAACGTCTTGCAACTGACAGAAGGAAACTTTGATGAGACCATCGCCACTGGCTTAACGTTTGTCAAATTCTTTGCACCATGGTAGGATTGTTGCATCACCTGTCTTTCCTTTGTTTACATAATATTTCTTGAAGACTATATTTAACTGAGCAGATAACAAACCTTGGTGCTTACTACTTTGAATGCATCACATTAAACAAGGTCATTTGCAGGTGCGGCCACTGCAAATTTCTAGCTCCAGTGTGGGTGGAGCTTTCCAAAAAGGACTTTAATGTCCTGACAGACGTGAAGATTGCCACAGTGGACTGCACAGTGGAGCGCACGCTCTGCAACAAGTACAATGTAAATAAACACTCAGGGTTGCTGACAATATTAATCTATAAAACAATAAAAGTGACTCATTGTTAAGCTGGGAAAAAACTCTCCGAACTGGAATATTTATTGCCATTATAAGCATGGAGTCACTATCACGGTTTATTTGTTTAGTTTAGAGGGTGGTTAATCTTTAACAATTAATTGACAAATGGCTTTTTAAGATTCACACTTAGATATGCTGCAACGATGCGGTTCATTCTGTATTCTTCCTTCTCAGGTGCAAGGTTACCCCACCCTAATGATGTTTCATGCTGGGAAGCAAGGCGACGAGTATAGCGGTCCACGGGATCTGGTCAGCCTGCACAGATTTGTGATGAAGCAGATTAGGGATGAGCTTTGAGGACTCGCATCAGTGCCCAACTCACCTGTGGCGCTGCCTGTGTTCGTGGCCATGTGGGTTGAGGTTGCAAGCAGCAGCCGAGCCTCATGCCCCTTTTCTTGTATTGATGAAGGAATTCTGGGTGATTGGGTATATAAATGTATTTCTCCTTCTTTGTTCTTTCAACACTACTTATATGAGGTGTCGGTGAGTGGTCTCCGTTTTTTTCCTGACCATATTTGTCTTTTTTACATTAGTTTTTATACATGGGTTTTAAATGCCAGCCATGAATTGATGTTGAGGATTTCCTCTGAATCACACCAGTGCGAATGTGACCTAACTCTCAGGGATAAAGTTTACTATGCTTGGGGCCCTAAGCAGGAAGACATTTGGGTACCGTTGCATTACTCCTCTATTCCCAACAATGTTTACATCATCAAACAAGAAATTTGTTTCTGCTGCTTCTGTTTATCCCCTCAAAACCCAACGGTTACATAAGTGTCCTCAACAGGTGGTGTTATAAACTTGGAACATAGAGCCACTTATTTGGATAACTATTGGAATAGTTTTTATTGAGCTTAATGTTTGGACCTGTGAAAGCAAGTGTTTTCTGTGGCCCAGTGGGGTCAAAGCACTGAATGTAACTTTTTAAACCTCAGCCAAACAGATTAAATTATCAATATTTTAATCAAACCAATAATTTTTCCCGCACAAGATCAAACAGTTTCAGTACCTTTTTTTTTTAAATTTGCACAAACTGCAAAAGAGATTCCACACACATGTTCTTCTTTGACACCATTTTATGTGATAATAGTTAAGCAGGGACGCACACACAAAGCAGTTTTTGGCAGTAATTTTTTTATGGAAAACACATGGTATAACAAATTCCTGTGACACTTTTTTGTTATGCATTCAGAAGTCATGCGCTGCCCATGGATTTGTTACAAAAATATATGGCAAGTTGAAAAGTAATATTTCATCATTAAAAAAAATGCTAAATAGTTTTGGTCTTCAGCGTTTTTCTCTTATTAGGTTGCTTTATTTTTGTGACAAAAAAGTGCAATAAATAAACTGCAAATGTACACGTAATTTACACAAGAACAGCCTGAACATGATCAGAAATGTAAACAGCAGCTTATCAGAGGTATTATTTTGTTTGATGACTGGCTAACAGTGGCGGGCCGTCAGAGCCTTCAAGGCCTTCTCTGCTGGCCTAAGAAATATCTGAATCATATATTATATTTTGTCCATCAATACTTATTAAATAATTCCATATTGTCTGTTAGCTTCCTTCCATTGCTTTTCCCCCTGGTTGCCAGGGTCAGAAATCTGCCTCAAGGCCTTCACAATCAGTTCTGCGGGCTCTGCTGCATTAAACATGCGTCGATAAGACTGTTGCTTTAACCAATCAGAATTCGATTTGGTGACGCCAAGGCCATTTCGCAGGCGGAGGGATACGTCATTGCTTTCACTATCTATGATTGGCTAGTAGGCGGACCAAAGCCTTTCCAGAAAAAAATGGACTTCATTAAGGAAGGGCGGTCAACTCCAAAGCTAACAAGCCTGTTACACCCGGGAAAAGGGTGTGTCCGCCACTTTCAGTGCGCTAACTATGAGAGCTACCAATCTGTATTTGCAGCAGGCTCCACAAGCAATAATATTGGTGTGTTGATTTAAAGCCATTTTCAAGACGAACTATGCCAGAAATATGACAGGACAGGCTCGACCTTCATCAGTCGCTTCAATAGCGATAGAAAAGGAGGATGGATATTGTATACAGTTAAAATATGGCTATATATTCCTAAATAATATTTCAATTGTGGGCCCGGTTCTGATATCTGAAAAGCTCCAGTGTTTGTTTTTAATTACTAAATGCTGCTAGGAAGTGGATTTTACCCCATCTGAGTAATTTTTTTGCCGTTTCCCCATTGACGTCCATCACAGTCTTTTCCCGGGGAAATCACCCCCTGCTACGGTCGTAATGTCTGAAAAGCTCCAGTATTTGTATTTAATCAATAAATGCTGCTAGGAAGTGGATTTTACCCCATTTTTGTGAATTGATTTATTGATTATGTGTCGCAGCTGTAGCTACAGTCGAGGTTTTATAGCCATAAAATAGTTTTTGAGGGTTGGATTATTTGTTGAAGGCCCTATGAGAAAATGCACGGACCGCCACTGCTGGCTAGGTACATAAAGTATGAAGATTGCAATTATTTGACTTCCAATATACTCAACTATAAATATATTCTCTAAATGACTGGGCAGTAACATGTTGAATTTAAAAAAAATGACCCTCACATGAACAAAATCAAATAAACTGCTAGAATGGTGACTTTGTGCACTGAATGTAGCGACAGAAGTCCATGTGTTGTTTGAGAAGGCCTTATTCTTTACTTGTTTCGACCACAACATCCCATTTGCTACAACATGCATCAAGTTGAACACACAAATATTGACATTGGGGGGGTTTATTTGGAGAAAGGTGCAGCTAAAATAGCCTGCAGATTCTGTGGTTCAGTCTTTTTTATATTTTGGGAGTGGAATATAATTTGAGAAGTCAAATATATGTTGCAAGAACACCAAAGAAAAATAATATTTAACTTTTTAAAACATACAAGTTTACTTTTTACACCATATGTCCTGTCATTAAAGACCCTGTAAAGTGAATTAAGAGGTCTGTTTCTGAAAAAGAAAAAAAATAAAGTTACAGACGCTCCCCTACTTACGAATGAGTTGGTTTACGAGCCCTTGTTCATAAGTTGAAAGTGTTCATAAATTGTAATTGTTCAAATTGAAGTTGATTCAGTGCTACATTTTGTATTATAATTTATGTTAAGGCCTATATAAGTATATTGAAGGTTTATATAAGTGCATTTGTATGTTTAAGGCTTGTATAAGTAACCAGCATTGGTTTGTACTGAAAAAAAACATTTAATAAAATGGAGAGAATACATACAGTACTGTATACATACATTAGTGAGATGGAGAGAGAGAGATTTACGAGAAACTGGCCTAAAGAAGCTATCTAATGAGGATTGCAGTTTTCTTCTTTTTTCATCATAAATGATGCGGTAGCACTGTACGGCATTATTCAATTGATTTGCAACCTTTGTGCACCGTTCAATATTTGGGTCCTGCTGCTCGATCTTTCTGTTTATAAATGGTACTGACGGTCGAACGATTCAAGTTGTATTCCGGGAATACAACTTGAATCGTTCGACCGTGGCAAGCCATTTAAAAATGAAACGAAAGTGGCAAAAATAAAGAAGCTTGATGCGCGTGAGAAAGTGGTGAGCATTGATTGGGAATTTCCCAATCAATGCTCACCACTTTCTCACGCGCATCAAGCTTCTTTATTTTTGCCACTTTCGTTTCATTTTTAAATGGCTTGCCTCTTCCTTGCACCTCCCTCACTAGAAGCCTTTCAGTTTTCATCAACCATATTGAATAATGGATGCACGAGATAATTAATGATAGAAATCAAAAAGGATCTTTGCGCACTGGAAATATGTCACGCACTTCCGCATTGCAACGAACTGGGCAGAGTAAGGTGGATGCTGGGTGAGCTGAGCTCATAGCGCCAAGCGTCGGTATTAGCGGCAGAAAGAAGCACTACTCAGAAAAGGGCGCGCAAAACAAAATTGAACTTACGGACATTTTTTCGACATAAACGCTATTTGCAGACATGTTTGTGTGTACCGTTTGTTCGTAAGTTGAATGTTCGTAAGTAGGGGATCGTCTACTCGCAAAAACTATGTGCAAATTTTAAACCAGTGACAATTACATAGTACTCAAATGTGTTGATGCATTTAATAGATTATCGCTGTTTCTGTTTTTGCATGAGTTGCTCCAGCCCCACTATATATAAAATCTTGAGCACCCTAATTGCATTAGTCATTAACCTGTTTGATTGCGAGTTACGAAGGCCAGTCGCACACTGCAATATTAACTGAAGTCAATGTGAAGAAAAATAAAATCATAACTATTTGCATCTTATAAAACAGGATGTTCAAAGTTTTGTCCTCCAAGATCTACTTTTCAAGGAGTTAACATTCCACGAACTACCTTTTTTACAGGCCTCTGATAAAGCGCAGCAATTATTTATGTTGATATACCTGCCATTAGACAACATGTATGGGAGCGGCAAAGAACGGGGGTGAAAATCCACTCTCCGTTAATCCTAAAGTTTACTGCAGACATGCCAAATTCATAAGAGCATAATTTAGGAAACCAACAGAGGGGAGGGATGAAACCGTTATTGTTGTGTGATCTACCAACAGTACATTGGCGATCTACCAATAGTTTCTTGGCGACCTACCGATAGTTCCTTGGAGATCTACCAGTAGATCTTGATCTACGTAATGACCACCCCTTATATAAAGCATTTAACCATGACATTTACTGCAATAATGGAACCGAGAAACGTTTAACCTGTATCAGGTTCACCACATACAGGTTATTGTATGATAATACTTTGAACTGTTATTGGAGAATAATTTTACTTCAATCTTAATCTTTGTTAAGTATTTTCCAACCAAAGTGTTGGATTGACTGAATGATCACTTTACAGTGATATTAATGATAATCCGTTACTTGGATGAATGCGTCGATTCAGTAAAATTTATCCTGAGAATGGGATTATCTATCCTGTGCGGGGAAAATACTTCATATTTTAGTCAGATTTTTCAAGTCAATGCTTAGACAGCAATAGCATACGTAACTGTAACTACTCATTCGTCTTTCAATACCGAACCTCCTGTACAGGCCTGAGTAACTGCATCAATGACCAATCCAACTATCTACCATAGTCCCCACTTTAGCAAGTTGTGTGTCAGTGACAGCCACAGGCTCGTACCACCATGTTCTTGTATTTCTTCAAAATGACATTGGAGTTGTCGTCAAAGTAGAGGACGGAGATGGCATGAAGTTTGGTTGGGGCGCAGCACGGTTTAGGGACATTTTCGGGATTCATTAAATGCACCTAAAATTAATCAATGATTTAGTATCATGATTGATACATTAGACAACACTTGGCATGAGTTGCTTGTACCAGAGTCTGTACGATGGCGTGGTTGGTGGCGTTCATGTGAGCGTTGAGAGGAAAGGAACACTCTCCTTCACAATAGTTGGCAGCATAGCCTTCAGGAGCTATGATCCAGTCCTAAGACATTGGAAGCGTTGCCATAAAAATGACGTTAGGATGATAAAATGTAATTGTTGAGCTAAAATTTTGAAGGTAAGAGGAAACAGACAGTTGTGTGCAACATTTTTTCATTCATTCATTTTCTCCCACTCATCCGAGGTTGGGTTGCTCCAGCAGCAAACATGTACGACGACTGAAGACCGTGGTAGGGGACGCAACATTACGGCAAAATAAAGTCCCAAGCACAACATGTATTAATTATCACTATCACAACTTTTTCACTTTGAGTCGGAGGGCAAGATTGACAATACTGTTTCGGCAAAAATGTGGTTTGAGCGCCACTTTTCAAGCGTCCAGACAAGAGTAAGAAAACGCATCCATACATGTAATGGCCCAACCAACATACACGTTTCTTTGTGTACGTCTCTGTCATATTCTGTGTCTTTTCAGCAGCTGATTGAGCCATAAGGACGAGACTGGGTAACACATCCAGTACTTAATGACAACAATCACTGTCAGATGCTTGTCGGACGATTGCTCTTGCTTACCGCTGTGTGCGCCTGATCCTGCCCTCATTGCCTCCAGCCTTTGAATGGTTCTATTTATCATAGTAGTACTTTGTATTCTTTAATTTACTCGGTCTTGCTGTTTTTCGTTGTGCTTTATTATTCCGCATAGTGTGTGACAGTTGGACTTTTTAGGCGTGAGTGGCTCTGTAGTTTTCCTACTGCGGTCTGTCAGAGGACGTTTGTGTTTTTGCAGTCAAATGAGCAGACGCTGAAAATAGCCCACCCGCGAATCCAAACATTACGGTAAATCACTCAAAATAGAAGAGTGGCAAAGCAGTTGACCTCCGTGTGCTAATAGTGCTTTTAAACCAAACAGCCAAAGAAAGAGCAGCATATAGCTTGGGCATTGTCATAATTTTAAAATCAATTAAAGTAGCCCAAGTAAAAAACACTTGCATCCACGCATAGAATATTATTCGAATCCCCTGAAAGCATTTTTGTGATACTCCGAATAAAGATGTTATAAAAATATCCAGCCAAAATCTGTCCATCCTAGTAGCAGACGTCACTGACAAGCTATATATTATTAAAAAATTATGCAATTTCATAGGTTGAATTTCAATTCTTTAAAAATTAAAATTTATTATTTTGCTTATTACTCAATTTATCGATAACTATTCATTGATTATTTATTCATCATTACTCCACTGGTTTTTTTTGTCGTTGAGTCCATAAACCCAGCGAGTGGTGCTCGCTCAACAACTTGGCGCTGAATGTCTCCAAAACCATGGAACTCATCCTGGACTTCAGACGGAACAAGGCTGCTCAGTTTTATCGTTTTCTCTGTCTTATCATTATGTACGAACATCTGCGAGGCAAACATTTTCTACAGTTGCCAGGATTTAATTACTCTCGGTTTGTTGTTGAGGTGAACACCCAGGACTTAAAATTCTCCAAAATTTCAATGTCTGTATCCTGGATGTTCACCTGAGTGGTCTGTTGAGGATTCCTCCGAAGATTCTCTCCAATGTCTTGATCAGGTGAGAGGTTAATGCTACCGGCCTGAAGTGGTTTGGGTCCCTGGGGTTCACATTCTTTGGAACTGGGACCAGACAGGAAGTTTTCCACAAGGTGGGGACCTTCTGCAGACTGAGGTTGAAAATATGCAGAATCACTTCGCCCAGCTGATCCGCACAGTTTCTCAATAGTCTGGAGCTGAGGCCGTCTGGACCGGTAGCTTTCCTTGCCTCGATCTTTAGCTACTATATCACCTGATTTACAGTTTTCGGTTCCCCGGTGTGGTACTTCCCACACTGAATGAAGGTGGGGAGATTAGAAGCCAAGGAAGCATGGTTAAAATCACCAGAGATAAGGAGAGACTGTAGGTGTGACATCTGCAGCCGTGGCACAGTACCATGAAGCAGCTCGCGAGCGACTGCTGCATTGGCGGAAGGAGGTATATACGCAGTTATTACGATAACGTGCGAGAACTGATGCGGCTTGATGCTAACAGCTACTAGTTCAATATCTCGAGTCCAAAGTTGCTCCATGACAGTAATATGCCCGGGGCTGCAACATATACTATTAATAAAAATAGCTAGTCTCCCACCTATCTTCCCTGGCCGGACGTTTGGTCGCCGGACGTTTGGTCGCCAGACGTTTGGTCGCCGGACGTTTGGTCGCCCGGATGTTTGATCGCCCGGAAGTTTGGTCGCCCGGATGTTTGGTCGCCCGGACGATTGCGCGCCGGACGTTTGGTCCCCATTGGTCCCCGGTCTTTTGGTCGCTAGTCAAATAGTGACAGAGAGTAAGTACTGTTGAAAAGAGCTCTCAACAAGAATATTCAAAAATTATATTCACAAGAGTTTAATATCTAAATATCTACTGTTGATTCATGAGAGAGAGACAGTTTGATATCTAAATATCTACTGTTGATTCATGAGAGGGAGAGAGTTTAATATCTAAATATCTACTGTTGATTCATGAGAGGGGGAGTTTAATATCTAAATATCTACTGTTGATTCATGAGAGAGACTAATATCTAAATATCTACTCTTGACTCATGAGAAAGTTTAATATCTAAATATCTACTGTGGATTCATGAGAGAGTGAGAGAGTTTAATATCTACATATCTACTGTTGATTCATGAGAGAGAGAGTTTAATATCTAAATATCTACTTTCGATTCATGAGAGAGAGTTTATGTCTAAATTTAGATATTAAACTCTTGGGAATATAATTTTGAGAGCTGGTTTCAACATTACTTAGATATTAAACTCTCTCATAATTCAACAGTAGATATTTAGTTATTAACCTCTTGTTGAGAGCTGTTTTCAACAGTACTTACTCTCTGTCACCATTTGACTGGCGACCAAACGACTAACGGCGACCAAACGTCCAGGCGACCAAACGTCCATCGACCAAATGTCCGGGCAACCAAACGTCCGAGCGACCAAATGTCCGGGCGACCAAACGTCCAGGTGACCAAACGTCCGGTGACCAAGCGCCCAAGTACCCCTTTCTTCCTACCGCTCTCCTCAGCATTTCAGTCCGCCCTCACCAGCTGAAAGCCATTCAAGGAGACGAGAGAGTCTGGGGTTAGTTCATTCAGTAGGTCTCCGTGAAGCACATGAAGCAGATTTTCCAATATTGTCGTTGTAGTTTGGTAAGTGCCGTTAGCTCTTCCATCTTATTGGGGATAGATCTTATGTTCACCAAAATAGTAGATGGAATGCTAGGTCTGAAGCGTCACTTTCTCTCCTGACATTTTCGTCCAGCTCTGCATCCTCTTCTCGTCCTCTTTAACTCCACAGGGAGGTCCAGGTCCAAGGGCATCCAGGTGTTGTGTAGCGCTAACAGCTGATCCTTTGTGTAAAACAGCGGAGGCATGGCTAAATGGGTCAAAAAATAAAATGTCCAGAATTTGCAGATACACTAAACTAATAGATCAAAGACTGCCTCACGCACAACTTGAGTCTTGAAAGTAAAGTTGTAAAAAAATAAAGTATAGAGTATAAAATATAAAGTAAAGTAACAAGTAGAATCTTAAGAGACAATAAAACGTAAAAATAAAGGTTAAAAAAGCTGTAAAAACACAGAATACGACTGAGGGTTTAGGGTTTACCCGGGTTACCAGAAGCTATTAGTTAGAAGTGTGCCGCACGTTGTCAATACCTGCCAACCGAGCTCTTGAAAGCTAACATAGAGCTCATGTCTTCTACAGGCCATCTTCTGATCACTGCGATTATATTCTGGGGAAAAAAAGGATTATCCCTCAAACAATGTATAATTTTCTCATGATTACTAAATAGACCAACTTTACATAATATAAACAATTTAAAATATTCAACAAAAGTTGGAGAAGAAAAAGGAAGTTTAATTTGCATCATCTTTTCACTAGTTATCCTGGAGAGACATGTGCTTGTGCATGTCAGAGTTTAAGTATACTGTGAACTTTTGAGAAATTTGAATCGTAACGTACATTGGGACCTCGCTACTTCGCGGTTCCACCATCGCGGCTTCAGAGCTTCGCGTGTTTTTTTTGGGAGAAAAAATAATAATAATAATATTACATTGAAATTCACCGGGGCTTTCACTCCGAGCCGATCGGGGGACCGTGCACCACGTCGGACTTATTTTTATGAGACACCGCCGTTTTCAGCCTTTTTTCTGAGAACCAGGAAATTCAGCGGGACTTTTGCCCGAGCCTATCCGAGGATAGTGCATGCTTCGGACTGAACCATTCTGGCGTCCCACCGTTTGACTTAGAAACATTTTCGGACTTAGAAAATTTTTGGACTTAGAACATTTTCGAGAACCAGGAAATTCAGCGGGACATTCGCCCGAGTCTATCCGAGGAGAGTGCATCTTCGGATAAATCTCTCTGAGACACCGCCGTTTGACTTAGTCGATTTTTCGACATTTTTCATGAGAACCAGGAAATCCACTTTAAATACACTTTCACGTTTTATGGAGGTCTATTCTAATACACTTTGACGATTTCTGGAGGTCTATTTTAATACAGTTTCAGATTTTATGGAGGTCTATTTTAATACAGTAAATTGTTCGGTAGAACAGTGTTCTAGACCCTCAATTGTTGTTGTAAACAGACAACATATTTTACAGGTTTTTTTTGTTATAACATGAATGTCACTCTCTCTCTACCCGTATTCTATATGGTGTACTGTATACAGGGGGGGGGGGGGGGATGAGGCATTTTTGATGGGGCGCCCCTACTTCCCGGTCGGTCCCCATTACCCATGATAACCGAGGTCCCACAGTACTTCGCTTCTGGATGACCTATTTCAACAACTTTTAAGATTTCAACTCAAGAATTATAGAGCAAAATGTCGACTACATTATCGGTGTTTCAATTTGGCAGTGGTGTGCCGTCAGGGCCTTCTCTGCTGGCCTAAGAAATATCTGAATCACAGACTGATGTTAATTATATTTTGCCCATAAATACTTATAAAATAATTCCAAATTGTCTGACAGCTACCTTGCATTTCCCCCTGACTGCACTGTTTCCAGATGTGTTTTCATATTGAAGCATTTAACCAATCACATTTCAGGCAATATCTGTTGCCAGGGTCAGAAACCTGCCTCAAGGCGTTCACAATTAGTTTTACAGGCTCTGCTGCATTGAACAAGCGCTGATAAGACTGTTGCTTTAACCAATCAGATTTCTATTTGGTGATACCAAGGCCTTCTTGCAGATGTAGGGATACGTCATTGGTGTCAAAATCAATTACTATCATTCAGCTCGTATAAGAAGAAACATAACATTATAGTCCCTGTGTGCATTGCATTAAAATGTTATTTATTTAGCAAATGGTAGTAGCTACAGACAATAAGCATGGACATTCTAAACATGTACACTAACAGTACGCTTTCATTAAGTGAAAAGGTACACATTTGTGGTGCCCATAAATGTCCTCATCACCCCTTATTGCCAGTAAAAATTTAACAGCCAGCAGCTACTGCTTAGCTTTGGCTCCCATGAGCCCTCCATTAATTTCTATTTCCTTTACCTAACTGAGAGCAAAGATGGAAAAAAACTTTTAAAATTGGCTATACAATATTAGCAAGTGAAACTTTAAACAAGCAAATTGGGAACAGTTCAGTGTATTCTACTTGATGTCTAAAAGAAACATCAATCGAAATAAAAAGACTCATTAAGTAATAATACTGCAGCATGAGGCCAACTAACATTATAATTAAGACTGGTCTGGTGACTTCCTGGACTCTTGATTACCTGCATACAGTTATATTTTGCTGAGATAATCGTGCTGGTATTTACTAGCAAGTAAACTCCAGTGTTATTGAAAGTTAATCAAATAAACTAGAACATCTTTTATGTGTGCAACAAAAGAAACAATAGAAGTGTAAAATGAGATGAAATATTCAATTCAAAATCAAATAAAATCACTTTTACAATGAAACAGAATTAATTTTATTTATTGTATTTACTCGCATATATGCTGCCCCCGGGTACAACTCGCACCCTAGAAATTGCATTAAAATTGTTGTATTTACAATTTTATATATATTTTATGTATGCCGCCCCCTGATTCACAATTTTCCCCTTCATATGCATAGTTCTAATAGGGAGTACAAATGTGCTATCTTTCAAACAAGTAATAAAAAAAAAAAAAAAAACCTGAATTTTGTTTCATTTCATAATCACAAATGTACAATGATTTCCATTCAAAAAGGAAGTAACATAAGCACAACCAGGAGAGTCACTTGACCCATGTGATTGTAACGTAACATAAACTTTAAATTGAACTTAAATGAACTTAGATTACGATATACACACACACTTAAAAAAATATTTAATCTTATGCTACACTAAATTTAAACCTTCTTGTGCAATAACCAAGGGAAAGAGGTTAATGATGAGCCAGCTCAGTCCCCCGTACACTAATCATGTTAGTTGATTATTTCGATTGTCGTCATATGCCTTTTCTGTGTACTACCCTTCATTGCACGGGCTTGCTTTGAATACTTTGTGTTTCCCTCCGCCCAGTGCCCGTAGAGATCCTTGCACGAGGGACATGCAGCCTGGCCAAATGGTTTTCTCAAATATTCGTATCTCAAAATTTGTCTCGTATCTCAAATTTCTCGTATGTGGAGGTATTACTGTATTGGGATGTGCTGAAATGGTAAACACTACGAACACATCTACTCGTGTCTGGCCAGTCAGAGCCCATTTACTTACGTAAGATGCCAACGCCATGATCGAGCAGTGGCAGACACAAGTAAGTGATTTTTTTCATGCAAGATACGGTTTATATTTTCTTGAATTTCATTTATAGACATCAAAATGAATTTTGTTTTAGGTTTTATCGTTTTTCTCTTCCCTATTTGGAAATAAATGACTGTATCAGCCGCATTGTCTTGCTTATGGCGTTTCGTCCTTGTCACCTTGTAGTTGCATGCATGTCGTCTTTTCATCCGCATAGGAGCCGTACCCTCGATTCAATCATCTACTTTGTCCGACAAATGGTGCTTGTATGCGAGTATATACCCTATCTGCACTAACATATGGTAAAATAACTTAACTTAAGTCTTTGTATATTGAACTATTATATATAGTAGTAGTAGTAGTAGTAGTTTTCACTGGGTATTCCTGTTTCCTGACACATCTCAAAAACATGCATGGTAGGCTGGTTGGACTCACTAAATTGCCCTTAGGTAAGGGTGTGAATGTACATGGTTGTCTGCCTCATTGTGCCCTGTAATTGGCTGCCCACTGTTTCAGGGTGTCCCCAGGCTGTGGGCCGGAGTCATCTGGGATAGGCTCTAGCACCCCCGCGACCCAAATGAGGATACAGCAGTTCAGAAAATGAGATGAGAAATCGCGAGCTAGATAGAACAAAATCAAAACTTTTACTTTTTGCCGAGAGGTGAGTAATTATAGTGGTAATCTTTACTACACAACATGCTTACCATGTTTTTAAAATGTTTCTCTGTAATGAATGATTGAGTTAACATAACAGTTTTGTTGGAAATATACTGTGTACTGGATATATTCTGTGAATTATTGAAATTAGTAGGACTCTTAATAAGTTTAACATGACCCGCCATCCACAGAAAAATATAACTCTGACACCTTCTGTAAGGAGAAAATCTCAATAAATAACTTTTTAGCACGTTGTTTCAAAAACACACATATCAAAGTGTGTTATTTAAGACTTTCAGAGATAAGGCTTTATGCCGTCAATCAGAACTAATTTGGAATTTGAGTTGAGTTCAGTGCACCGTTTGAACTCGACTCAGATGTACCGGACAGAGTCCTTAAAGCCCAAGCCATTAGGAAAACACCATCTTTGCCTTTGATTTTCTGATGTTGTCTCACTCCTCCCTTGAAGTTTATCTCGTTTCCCGTCTTTCATCACAGAGGTTATTAAACCCCATGTTGGAGCCTTGCCTCATCTAATTACTCGACCGGTAAACAAAAGGAGATCGGGGAGGGTAAAGGAGGGAAAACGAAAGAAAGAACAGCTGGCCAAGTGCTGTATTTTACAATTTTTTAAGCAATACTGTTAGTGTCTTTTAGCTGTGCAGCTAATGACTAGCTAGGCTTAATGAAAGGCCACTCGTCTGCAGGGATGTAATTCCCTTCCCTGGATGGTTGTAAAATACCACCATTTCAGAACCCAGCCCGACTCCCATTACCTTCCTAAAACCCTGGTGTCGCATTTTTCTTTTGCCAAGGTGCACACACAGAGTATTCATATTCACATATTAAAGAGTACCTTTTCACATAGGTAAGGTAGTTTTTAACATTATTTTCACTTTATGAATATAATCAAAATTGAAAAACTGCATTTAATGTTTACTTGAGTTAACTTTGTCTGATATTTTGTTTTATTTTCCTAAACATTAAATTTGATTAAAACACTACTTGAGAGGTAAAAAATAATACACTAAATATTATTACGGCAAGTAACATTGTGATTGTAGTTTTGTCTTGTTGTTGTTACATTTATTCTATTGTGTGTGTCTTGTATTTTGTTCACCTGGTGGTTAGTGTTATGAAAAAATTAAAATCAGACATAGGCATTGTCGTCATCATTGACTTGACAAAAAGCCCAGTAGTCATCATACCCTCAGCACCAATGACGAAATTGTATAGTGCTTCTCCACAAGTCCGTCTTCCCAGTCAAGCCCCATTTATGACATTTATTTATGACATATTCATACTTGTTAGCTCTCCGCCTCCTTGAGCGCCATCAATCCGGCGACTGCAAGTTGCCTCACCGGTGCCAACAAGAATGGCCTCACAGTTATGAGATTGAAGGTAAATACCAGGTCTGAGCCTATCTGTGTGGAGCTTGCATGGTTTTTCTCTAGGTAATCCAGTTATATCCAATAAGCCTTACAAGTTCAGAAAGCCACACCACAAAAAGAACCTTCATTTTCTGCATTTTCACCTTCATGACCATCTGATACCATCCACTCAGAAATTTGCAAGAAAAAAATCTATTTACATGACCTAAGAAATTATGCACGAACGGTCAGAAACTGTCTCAGGGAAGCTTGTCTGTAGACTCATGCTCCTCAACGGGGACAGATCCTGACTTCAGTTCCTCATTGGAACCAACTTGGTTGGGTATATGTTCACTTTGTAATGGTGAGCATTTTTGAATGGGTGGATGGAGTGGTCCATGATGGCAATTGAGCTAAGGTATGGCAAGCCTCTGATATGGATTCAGGACATGGGTGCATTTTATTGAAGGCATTGTGAATATACAAAAATTCTGTGACGATATCTGGAGGTCCATTGTTTTATCAACGTCAGAGAATACCGTCTCACGTTGCAGCATGATAACAAATGTTTCAAGGATCTGCGCATAATTCCTGGAGACTGAAAACATCCCAGCTCTTGCATTACCAGCATACTCTCAAAACACATCATCCATTGATGTTTGGGATGCTGTAGATTGGTGTATACAATATCATGTTTCTGTTTCTGTCAATTAAACACAACTTTTCACAGCTATTGAAGAGGAGTGGACTAATATATAGAGGCCACAATTGACAAACTAATTGAGACTATGAGAAGGTGATGTGCAAGAGACAAAAGGCAGATACTGATTGGTTTTCTGAGACCCCTCTCCGTATACCCAATAAAACAAAACTGCACATTTCAGTGTCCTTTTAGTGTATGGAATGATAAATCCAAATAAATAATTAGTTGTAATGTCAGTGTAATTTAGAACATTGAAGATAAAATATATGGGTTATTATTGGAACGTTTCTATTATACTAAAGTACTACACTAAGTTGCACATGCCTAACCAGGTTTTATATTTAAAAATTCATCAACTGGGGTAAGTATACTGTCATTTTGGTGTCTGCTAGTGGCTTGCGGGCAGTTGAGCAATGCGATGAGGTTGCTCGAGTTGACACGACGGGCATCAGACTGACCTGCTTGGCTCGGCCCTCTGGATGCCTCCTGTGTTTGTGTTGATCGGTTGCGGTACTGCTGGCGACGTTTGCTGCCAGTAGAGCGAGCGCTGCGGATGTGCACTTCGCTGACCTTGAAGAACGCTACCATGAAAGTTTGCTTCTCCAGATCGCCCTCACGCTCAACCAACCCGGCATCTTTGAGACTTATCCTATGCCCTGTCATGGGAAAAAAAACAAGTTTTGTAAACACATTAATAGTCTACGGTCAAATGTTCTGTGCCACACTTTCCAATTAATACTTGGAAGAATGTAGTGTGAAAAGACTTGCAAATCTTTAGCTCAACAATTTTTTGTGACGGCCTAGGACTGTGAATTAATCAGTTTATGCCCACTTTTTTCCTGAAGCTGAGAAAGGCTTTGGCAGCCATCTGTCAATTAAAAACTAGATTTTTGCATGCTATGAAAATATTACTGAGTTCTCCATATGGTATTTTGAACTTTTTTGATTGTTATTTTGGGTCTGCAACTTAAGTCTTTTTTTCCATCCCAACATCTTTTGTTGTGGTTGAGGCAATGTTTTCAAAACTACTGTTGATATATTACATAGACATGTCCTTATTTCATCAGTTAAGCTCGATTTTATTATTATTTCAATGTATAATGTCTTTTCTTGATTTTTGATCAAATAAAAAACTGCCCCCCAAATATGTAACTTTTCTCCAGTGCACTGCTCATGAAAATTAAAGGAACACTTTTGTTAATGGGCCTTGTATGAAAGCAAGTAAACATGTCTGCTAATTTTCTGGTTGGTTAAGCAGCTGAGCGCACTCTCAGCTGTACTGGTGTTCATGAAATTAACAGCAGGTGCACTACAGTGGCAACAAGTAGAACACTCTCCAAACTGGTTTTACATGAGGAGGCCATTTCAAGTTTCTCCCTCCTGAGATTGTTAGGCTGGTTTTCCTCTAGTGATGGTTTTGGCTAATTATGTTGACTGGCAATATGAGGCGATTTCTTAATCCTGTAGAAATTGCAAACAATGGATGTCCAACGTCTCCAGGATGGCACATCCAAACATGATGACTGAGCTTGAATGTCAATCTACTCGTATCTCAAATAAATTTTTCCCATAGAAAATAACTAAAAACAAATTAATCCGTTCCCACCCTCTGAAAAAAACACCAAAGACAGGATATTACAACGGAAAAAAACATATTTTTATTTGTTCTAATTGGCCAGGAGGGACTTGACGGACGGCAACGCACTCATAACATAACATAAACTTAGATTACAAAACACAAACACACTTAGAAATAAGTATTGTTCTTATTGTCAAGTTGTTTGTAATTCCCTTAGTTCTTGTCCCCAACTTGAAAAGGGCCTTGGACTTTCTAATGCGTGAACAACTCAAAATCTTCCTCCTTTTTGTTTTTTACAGTTTATTGCAGTTTATTAGTGGTTAGAGAGTGATTTAAGGGTGATTACTGTATTTTTACACCAATAGGGCGCACCTAAAAGTCTAAAATTTTGAGTGACTGGTTTTATTTCTTGCTGGCATGCTACTTATTGCGATCAACCCAGTGGACAATCACCCTAAAAATAGCCTCCCCGCGCATTCAAAGCATTACGGTAAATCCATTCAAAACATCCCAGGGGAGTGGCAAGGCAGTTGACTTGTGTTGACTTGTACTTTTAACCATCAAAAACTCTCTCAATACTAAAAAAAACAGCACATTAGAGCAATACAGAGAAAATGCCTGACGTAAATGACAACACAATGCGGGTGTAAACGCTTGGAAAATGGACTGAAGCAGTGGATCGAACACAATTTAACAGCTTTGCTAACGTATTGCTAACGGAGGGCCAACATAGTATATCGAGCAGGCAGCGTCGCACGAGTTACGTGACGATTTGGAATGAATTGTCAATGCCGATACCACAGCAAGGAGAATCAAAGGCTTGGGAGTGATGTATGTCGCGAGTTACAATGGATTGCGGATGACTGGGCCCAAGTTTCGGCCTGCACTGCTGTTCGAGCTTTTGCCAAAGCTGGAAACAAGCTCCAGGAATACACAACTCTGACTGACAGTGGAGCCTAGCATGTTGAATGTGAACTCTTTATATCACAGTGTACCTTTTACCTTAATATAGCATTATCAAATGTAGTTTTGCTACTGCTGTCTATAAAAAAATATGCTAGCGTCAAGCCTAATTTAAAATAGCCGCTAGCATAACATATGCTAGAGGACAGCATAACATACGCTAGCGGATAGCATAACAGAGGTCTGCTAGCAGATAGCATAACATATGCTAGAGAATAGCATAACTTAGGTCTGCTAGCGGGTAGCATAAAATACTCTAACCTAGTGTTACGCTAGCATGTTTTTTGAAGAACTTAACAATTTTCTATTTCAGATGTGATTTTATTTTCCGTATGTTGGTGTTAGTTTTAGGGGGGTTTTGTTTGAAATTTGTAGTCTTGGCTTTTCCCCCCTTCTTCTGCTTGATATCTCTTGTGTTATCTAGGTGTGTCTAATTGTCTCATCAACCCACGTCTGTTTATCTAAACTCTTGGTCTTTGTCTTCACCTTGTTGGATCGTATGTTCTGTTCATGCTTATCTATGCCATTCTCTCCCCCGTTTCCTCTCTTAAATTTGGTTTCGTTCTTTAGTTGTTACTTTGTCGCTGAATTTGTCTTTAGGTTCTATTTTAGTGAACAAGTATACCTTATTAAAGTTTATATTAGTGCACCATCATTCTCTGTGTCTGCATGCTTCCTTGCAATTGGGTCCAACTCTGCCACCTGAATCCTAACAGAATGATTCAACAAGCCATGGACCTAGCAGGAAGCCAACGGCTGACTGCCCGTTATCCACCAGTTCTCCGCCTTCTCAACTGCTCAAGACGTCTTTTTTCTGCTTGTCCCTGGCAGGACCAGTTTAACTTCCAGTTACCCCGGCCGATCAACATTCGTGCCTATTCGTGTGTGAGGACGGCCTAGATTTAATTGATATTCTGGACACTGATTGTGATTTCCTGATCCCAATTTCACCATCATTTTTTCCGCCACAGCATCTCCTGGACCGTCTTCCATGGTCCCTAACTGTAGAACTCTTGTGGGCATGGTGAGGACACCTGCAACCTTCCAGCATCCATTCCAGATGAGGCTACCTGTACCCGTCTAGTGTCTGTTCTGGGAAAAGATGCCTCCTCCCGTCCAGTGTCCGTTCCAGGCGAGGATGCCTGCGTCCTTCCAGGGTCCATTCCGGGATATTTCGCCTGCACCCTTCCAGGGTTTGTTGTAGGCTAGGCAAGTATGCATCCTTCTATGGTCCGTTTAATTTCCAGGGCGAGGCCTGTGACCCTACAGGCTGTTTCTGGGGTGAGGCCTACAACCCTATAGTTGGTTGCAGGTTGAGGTTTGCGCCCATCCAGAGCTAGTCTCGGGTGAAGTAGCAGCAAGCGCCGTTGTCGCCTCTCAAGATCCCTTCCCGGGCAAGGCAGCAACCGCCATCATCGCCCCTCCAGAGTTTGGGCGAGGTGCCCGACCATGTTGTCGTACCTCCCAACCGGCCAATGAGTGACTGTTTTCCTCTAGCCCCCCGTGTTTCCCCTCCTAAGTTTTCTTCAGTTGTTACTTTATTACTTATTAGTCTATGTTTTTAAGGTTCACGTTAGTGTTCCAATAGAATTGGGTCCATCTGCGCAGCATGAAGTCTAACAGTGGTAAAAACATTTATATAATTCCTTAATAATTATATTTACTGTGCTGCTGTTTTATTTTTGCACCCATTGCCAACAATTTTTTTACAGTCTGCGTAAAGGTAAAATATGCCTGGTGGTACAAGAGGCTGGATAGTTCAATATCTTACCACTACTGGTCTCCACGCTAACCTGCAGGCCCAGGTTGCGCACAGGACTCATCACCCACAGGTTGCTGGAGGCAGTGATGTCAAACTCCAACCAACCCTCTTCTAGTGCCCACAGACTACGCGACTCTAGCAGGAACAGATCAGCCTCTCTGGACATGAAGAACATGACAAACAGTAAGAATAAATATAACAAACACAAATTTATAGGAGAATGTGTCTAAATTGAACCTCAAAATTTGGCAAATAAAACATTACATATCAATTCGATTTGGGTTTTGGAAGTGTAGCTGTAGGAGCACTTACGTTTAGCCTTTAAAAATAAGCTAATTGTGTTTTTATTTTATTTGAATGTTTGAATAAATGTAGTTGTTTATTTTAATTATACTTGACAATTTGCCTTGTTTGCCCTCATCTACACTCACTATTACACCCCATTGGATAATGTCTTTGGCATTCTTCATTTTAATGTCTTCATGTCTCTTTTTCGCATACATACAATGACTTGCATAAATATTTTATACAAAATTGGTATTCTTTGCCGTTCAAATGGCAGACAGTTGCAGTAGCTCCCTAAGTACTTGTATTCTGTTTTTACAGCTTTTTTATCCTTTATTTTAACATTTGTTCTGTTAAGATTTTACTTGTTACTTTACTTTATATTTTATACTCCATACTTTAATGTTTTACAACTTTATTTTCAAGACTACTTCAAGACTCAAGTTGTACGAGAGGCAGTCTTTGATCTATTAGTTTAGTTTATCTTTGCAAATTCTGGACATTACGTTTTTGACCCATTCAAACATGCCTCCACTGTTTTACACAAAGGATCAGCTGTTGGCGATATGCAACACCTGGATGCCCCAACTCCTCGCAGAGTTAAAGAGGAAGAGAAGAGGATGTAGAGCTGGACAAAAATGTCAGGAGAGAAACCGACGTTTCAGACCCAGCCTTCCATCTATTATTATTATGGGGAACGTAAGATCGCAATAAGATGGAAGAGCAACAGCGCTTGCCAAACTACAACGACAATATCGTAAAATCTGTATTATGTGCTTCACGGAAACCTGGCTGAATGAACTAACATCAGACTCTCTCATCTCCTTGGATGGTTTTCAGATGGTGAGGGCGGTCAGAAATGTTAAGGAGAGCGTTAGGAAGATTGGTGGGGGACTAGCTGTTTTTATTAATCGTAGTTGGTTTAACCCTGGGCATATTACAGGGAAGGACCTACTTTTCACTCGAGATATCGAGCTAGTAGCTGTTAGCATCAGGCCGTTTTACATCCCCCAGGGGTTCTCGTACGTTATCGTAATAACCGCGTATATACCTCCTTCCACCTATGCGACAGTCGCTCACAAGCTGCTTCACGCTCCTGTGTCACGGCAGCAAACCCCCATTCTCTCCTTCTTATCTCCGATAACCATGCTTCCTTGGCCTCTACTCTCCCCACCTTCACCCAGTATGTGAAGTGCTACACCAGGGAACAAAAAACCTGCTGTATGCCAACACAAAGGAGGCATACAGCTCAGTCCCCCTGCCCCCACTGGGCCGCTCAGATCACAACCTGGTCCTTCTGATCCCCCCCCCCCCCGACATCCCTATAATGAGAAAAATAATACCTACCACGAGGATCATACAAAGATTGGACCGAGGAGACCAGCATGGTACTCAAGGACTGTTTTGAGACCACTGACTGGGAGGTGCAGTGCAATTCACATGGGAAAGACAACTAACTAACTAATTAGGCAATATCTATTTAAAATGATTTGCGGGGAACCATAATTCAAAGATCAATCTCAATGTTTTCTACGCTGGTGTAAATTACAGTATCTACTGTTATTCCTACTTTTTTCTTCTGTCATTATAGTACTTACTGTTATGACTAATATTTTGGGCCGTGAATAAATGTCCTTGTTATTCTAAATGAATGTTATCTGTAACTTGTTATTCTAAATGAATGTTGTTATCAGTAACGGGCCGTATATGGCCCAAAGGCCGAG
The DNA here is from genome assembly GCF_051989575.1 of Stigmatopora nigra. NCBI lineage: Eukaryota > Metazoa > Chordata > Actinopteri > Syngnathiformes > Syngnathidae > Stigmatopora > Stigmatopora nigra. The sequence goes on from NC_135523.1 coordinate 10,497,246, forward strand.
GTTGAAAAATGCACACACGACCGGGGGCGAGCGCGCCGGCTAAATGTTCTTCGGCTAGATAGTCGGTCGGGCAATTAGTCGTTCGGCTAATTCTACCTTCGACCAGATGCCACCTCGGCGAGGTGGCCGTCGGCCAGATGACAGTTGGCTAAATGTCTTTCGGCTAGTAGACCGTGCACCGTGAATTCAATGACACAGTCCCGACGCGACGTTCCTATTGGTGCGTTCGGGACTCTCACCACTGGTTTCCATATTTTAGCCAAGAGCCATACGCACCCATCAGAAGAGCCACATGTGGCTCCCGAGCCATAGGTTCTCTACCCCTGATCTACATGTAGAAGCTAGAGAATCAACTCCAGAGAGGCAACACCAAAGAGGTATGGAGAAGTTTGAGGACCATTTCGGGCCATGGAGGCAACAGTGACAGAGACCCGGAGTTGGCCAATGAACTGAATCAGTTATTTAACAGATTCATTTCTTCCCCCACTCCCCTGACCCCCTCAGACCAGCTCCAGACTACTGAGAGACTCTGCGGATCAGCTTGGCAAAGTTATTCTGCATATTTTCAACCTCAGCCTTAGTTTGCATAAGGTCCCCACCTTGTCGAAAACTACCTGTCTGGTCCCAGTTCCAAAGACTGCGAACCCCAGGGAGCCAAACCTTTTCAGGCCGATAGAATTAACCTCTTTTTCCCCAAGATGGCACCGTCACGCGGAAGCCAGTAGCTCTGTCCACTGTTATTTTTTTTTCGTGTTTTACAGCCCGTCTATCTTTTTTTAAATTACATTTTAATATTTTGTAATACGTTCCTGAAAAATGAGTACTCACAACCAGTCTTGCCAGTTTGAATTGGGGGTCTGTCTCTGTCATGACATGCATGAGATAATTGGTATGAAAGAGAATCAACACTCAAATTTTTTTATTCATTGAATTGTATAAAATGGTGAAATAATATAATTCAGTGTATCAGAGGCTTACGTGGAAGTTCTGATCTAGCCACTTTAACACAGGTGTTGGGATACGACAAAAATAGTATAAAATGTGTGTTGGGCACGGGTGAGGCAAGTTTGTCTATACACACAAGAACAGGAGATTTCGTCCAGCCTTCCTTCCCCCGATCTTCTTTAGCTGTTTGATCACCTGATCGACAGTAATGTAGAGACCGGTGGAATAGGGTGGAAGAAGAGGAGGAGGAGAAAGAGGGGGAGAGTTGCTTCTGGTCTGGCGGGTCAGGGGAGTTGGGAAGGAATTGAATCTGTTAAAGAACAGATTCAGCTCATTGGCCCACTCCCTGTCTATGGATTTTGGGTCTCTTTCACTGTTATCTCCATGGCCCGAAATGGTCCTCAAGCTAAAAAAAAAAGCTGTGTTTCCAATAGGCAGATTGCGGTGCCACAGTACAGACGAGACATCCAACATGAAATAACTCAGTTTTAAATGGATTTCTTCATATCGGCCAGTCAAATATAAAAAAAACTGCCGACACGATTTACGTCAAAATGCCAAATATCGGAACTGATATCTGTCATGACATGCATGAGATAATTGTCGTGTCGCAATGAAAGTGTGACTGCAAATCAACCAAATATGGCTTTTATCCGAATATAATGTGGAAACAAAGACACTATTTAAAAATAAGTCTACAGGGAGAGTGACTGAACAGATGACACAATTACACTGGTTTATTAAAATGTTATCTTGTCGTTCACTCGGTAAAAAGAATCCGTGAGTTTACTATTTTTCATTTCTTGGTCAAAATAACATTTTTAATCATACCAACCAAGAATGAATAATCCTAAAAAATGGGGAAAAAACTCTAAAATAATACAGTACAATACATGCCTTAAAGTTGTCTGAAAATATCTGGGAAAACAAAAGATTTTACCTCTAGGCTGGAGATTAAAAAGAACCCATTTTAGGGTAAACAAGAAAAGAAGCAGCTCCCTATAAACATAGAAACCTATTGACAGCACGGACGAATAGACGATCGCCAGTATCTTAAAATGGATATCTTAATCTCCATCTGGATCCCTTTGAGCCCGAGAAGGGTTCTGGAACAGACAGTAAGTGCCTGTGCCTAATTCTCAATAAAAACCTACAGCATGTTTACTCAAAACGTTTTGTGCACAGTGCTCTACCTGTCTGAATGTCCCTTGACAACTTGGTAGACTCTGAGTAGGAAGGTGTCGTTGTGGTAGGCTCGGTTTACACACTCTTTGTAGAGGCGGAATTCAGCGGCGGTGACGGCGTTGCCCTTAGGGATTTGTGACAGGTTGAATATATACCTTTTGTGGTGCTGCCTTTGCAGAGAGAGTTTCTGGTCATGATCTACTGCTGGGTGGAGCACAGACAAAGATGGATTTTAATTTAGTTAGTCAACAAAACACATGCAAGTGAACATATAACCCATTTCTAATCCAGCTATCATCATTATTCTTGATGATGACTTGGAACTAAGGTATCCCAACTGAACTGGGTTAACAGACAGCGTACACTGAACGAATTGCTTTTTTTGTAATGTAAGAGGAAGACGTTAGACTCACGTAAGGCGATGAAAAAAAATTGGAAACTCCAGATAAGGCCAAGAATTCAACCTGGGATCTCTTGACCCAAGTAAGTAAAAAGACCACAAATTTAGTGAGGGTTTATAATATTAAGCAGACGGCCAAGAAATACAGATACTGTATTTCCACACCTATTAAATGCGTCGTGTGATAGGGCGCTGTCTCAATTGCGGGTATATTTTCTGTTTTTTGTCGTTACATTGGACGCCTCATCTGATAAGATGCTAGCATGACACTGGGCTAGCGTAAATTATGCTAGCCGCTAGCGTGTCTATTTCATGTTTGCCGATTGCGTATGTTAGGCTTGCCACTAGCGTGTTTTTTTAAGACAGAACGAGCAAAACTGATTGATAATGCTTTATTGAGGTCAAAGGTACACTCTGATACAGTGGTACCTTGAGATACAAGCTTATTGCGTTCCAGGACTGAGCTCATATGTCGATTTTCTCATAACTCAAATGAACGTTTTCCATAGAAATGAACTAAAAACAAATAATTTGTTCTAACTCTATGAAAAAAACAGCAAAAACAGGATTTTGGATTGGAAAAAGATTTGTATTTGTTCTAATTCACCATCTAGCTAGTTTAATATATTTAAAATTAGACGGATTTCACGGAGGGGAGAGAGATGGACAATGGGGGGACTTTTTCCACGGCTTTGTGCTCGTAACATAACATTAAACAAATTTAAATGAATTTTGATTACGATGCAGATACACTCAAAAATAAGTTTAATCTAACCTTACACCAGTGCTTCTCAATTATTTTCTGTTAGGCCCCCCCTAGCAAGAAGAAAACTATTCGCCCCCCCCTCCCCCACTTCCCACCGTGACTATAAATAAAATCATTTTATAAAATTGTTATAAGTACAACATTTTATCATAATTAACATTAAAGAAAATGAAAAAAAGAAAGAAATATAGTCAAACTTACAAAGAATGACTTTATTAAATCTTGTTTTAAGTCTGCAACAGAAAAGATTTTAAGTGCATCAATGCCTGAAATAAAAAATAAATGAGAGCGCCACTGCCAGCTACTGTAGTGGATGCGCGATTACACTTTATACTAGTACGGCTAAATAAAATCCTGTTCCCCAGGGTTACACGCGCCCCCCCAGGTATCGCACCACGCCCCCCCAGGGGGGTGCGCCCCTCTATTTGAGAAGCACTGCCTTACACTAAATTTACTTCTAATTTAGTTTAAAATTTTGATACCTTTCTTCTCCCGGGTTGACTTTATTTGCCCCGCCTCCACCCTGACTTTCAGATGCAGCTGAAAGGAGCTTATCAAGCGTTGTTCGCTTTTCTATTCCCTTCAAAATATTTTCTAAATAATGCACACAAATGTCCTCACAATAGGATAACGCACGACTACTTGCCAACGAGAAGTAGTATATACGCCATTCGCAATGACTAACGGGAAAAAAAAAACACTGAAAAAATGCACTGCTGTGCCCAGTGGTCGCAGAGACATTAGACGAGGGAGTTGCAACCTCCAGTTTGTGGAGTAGCACCACCTATTTCGTTATACGCACCTGTGTATGATGACAATAAAGGCTTTTGATTTGATTTGACATTAAAGTTAGTTGCGGGGCGATAGACAGTGCCCATGATGTTCTGACCAGCCTCTCGTGTCCGCTGTCTGCTCGTTAATCAAAATGTGTCTTAATCTCAAGATAAATATTTGCTCAAAAATGTCACTCATATCTCAAATTGCTCGTATGTCGGGGCACTCGTATGTCGAGGTACCACTGTATAAAAAGTTTGGTGTTTAACATGCACTCTCAGTCAGAGTTGTGTATTCAGGGAACTTGATTCCAGCTTTGGCGAAAGTTCAAACAGTGCTGGCCGACACTTGAGCCCAGTCATCCACCATCCATTGTAACTCGCAACATGCATCACTCCTAAGCCTTTGATTCGCCTCGCTGTTATTATATCGACATCTGCAATCCGTTCAAAATTGTGCCCGAACTACAATTTTGGCCATCCGTTAGCAATACGTTAGCAAAGCTGTTGAATTGTATTCGATCCATGGCTTCAGTCCTTTTTCCAAGCCTTCACACCCGCATTGTGTTGTCATTCACGGCAGGCATTTCCTCTTTATACCTCTGATAGGCTGTTTCTTTAAGAATTTAGTGTTTTTGAGGGTTAAAAGCGCTGCAAGCACACAGAAGTCAAATGCCTTGCCACTCTCCTGGTATGATTTGAATGGATTTACCGTACTGCTTGGAATGCGCTGGGAGGCTATTTTTAGGGTGAACGTTCGCTAGGGCTGATCCAATTAGTAGCGTGCTGCCAAGAAATAAATCCAGTCACTCAAGCGGTCAGAGCCGTACAAAAATTGAACTTAGTGCAGACAAAATGCACCGACAGTTTGGGCGCATTGACCATTTTAGAGAAAAGTTTAGACTTTCAAGTGTGCCTTATAGGTGTGAAAATATGGTGTTTTGTGTCTCCCCATCCTAGATACTCACTGTTCTTCCTGTTCTTTAATGTTGTTTGGACAATGCATTCAATAATAGTTTAAACTGCTAATTGTGGCCGGTGGCTACTACCCCGCTCGGGCAGGCTCTTGCGGCTACCAAGACTGTGCTGTTCTGCACTGTCATACACGGTGGTGACTACCCCGCTTGGGTCTGCTCTCGCTTACTCTTACAGTGCACCAATGGCATCATAGAGAACTAGATCCCTTCTAGCCAAAGGGATGTCAGTGTAGTGTTGGGAGATGACTCTATCACGAAAATTTCAAGATGAAATAAAGGATTCTACTAGAGTACGTTTAAATTTCTGCGATTTCACATTTTGTAACTTGGAATTTCTTCCGTATCTAGAGAAAAATTTTTCCTATTGAGGCTTTTCGTAACCTGAATATTTCTTATATTGAGATTTTCATAAGGTACCACTTTACATCATATTTTCACAAAGTTTACTTTTACTTTACTTTACATCATATTTTCACAAAGTTATCAGCGTTTTTTTTCAACGATCGATTAATTGTTGATTTGTAGAGCATTTCTGTCAACTGGAAAAGAAAAACCCCAAAACTTTAGCATGCTTTTAAGTACAAAATACAATAACAGACACCACCAGCCACATTGATGAATGGATAAAAAGAACTGCAATAAAGGAAGTGTAAAGACCAAATATTAACACCGAAAGAACTTGACCAATCTTACAAAATGTACACACAAAAATGTGCAACCTAATTGATTGTGCAGATCATTCAGGACGAGACAACCACCCACACAGACACGCACACAGGGGTTGTTTTCCCTGAATGCACTGAGGCTCAGCATGCAGCACTTTTTTCACCGCAGACTGGAAGTTCAGACCGACTCTCGACCAAAGACAGATTTATGCAACACAATGAGCTATTTTTACATGCAGCATAAGTTGAGTTCTTCGTTCATAATTGTTATGTACGCATCAAACGATGCATGGAAGACGCCACTATCCACACAATTGTTTGGATTTGTAAATGCAGTTTCCCTCCAAAAAGAAATGTCTGGCATACGCAAGTGTATAATTAAATACTTTTTAAGTCATTTGGGACCAAACGGTAGCACACAAATTTGCTTTCACTGCAGACGTCATCACACATACTTAAGAATTTAAAGCCAGTAAGTCTCGGTTAGAGTATGAATCGGGAGCTGACTTTTACTCCCGTTCCTTCCCGCTCTCAGGAAAAAAAATACAATTTCATCCATCCCTTGAGGCAAAATTAAATCCCAATCTCAGTAATTTTTGTCAAAAACAATATTAAAATATTTTTTTAAAAATTGGATAATTTTAAACTGCAATTACACCACCCGTCAACCACATAGGACGAGAAAGGGGAAACGTGTTTCTAGATGTTAGCAATGGGGGCTAACATAGAGCATGGACGCAATAGGACAATAACACAGCCAAAATGTGCGATTATGAGATGGAGGACAACACAGATCCGATCCACTAAAAGATCCAAGTGAATTCTCCCTGGCGTTTTCTTACTTTTTTTCCCCTTGTACCTGTAAAGATCAGCCTCATTGAAAATGTCTTTAACCTACTGTCCTCATTTGAGGACAGCCTGTAAGATTTTTCTTACTTGATATCAAGGTGTTTCTCTATTCTATGTAAATGAACACATTGCAAAAATAAAAAACGTATTACTTTTTGTGAGGCAAAAAATTGTCTGCTTGCCAAAGGTGATGATGGCTTCAGTTGGATATTTTATTTATTTCATATTGCACAGCAACTTTTGCTTTGAAGGCAAATTTATAAAAATAAAGACACCTATCAAAATGTATCCAGGTTTTATTCATTACTTGTCAAAGTGTAAGAAGGGAGATGTCTTATTACAACAAAAATACTTTTTAAATGACCATATTATATATTCTTTTTACTTATAAAGTAAGGTTGTGTATGTATGTATGTATGTATGTATGTATGTATATATGTGTCCTAGTTTACCTTCAAACTGCACAGGGACTAAAGCTGGAAATTAGCCCTCGGCTACAAGCATAAATATATGTTAATTAATGAACATGAGTATTTCCATTAATATGTGCTCTCCCTTATTAAATAAATCAAACTAAACTTTTGTAATTCAATAAAGAGGAAAGTAATTCATTTATTAACAGAAGTTTGACGTTTTAAATTTGAAAGAAAAAAATGTGTGACAGTTATCGTGATGATTATCGATATCGACTGATAATTTTTATTGTGATAACAATTTTTTTCATGTTGCCTAGATTCTAATTATTTTGTTTTTCTTTTTAATTTTCTGTAATCTTATTGGCACGAGGGTACTGTCAAGCCAATTACAAGGCACAAGGAGACGGATGCACACACTCATACTTAGGGATAATTTTGAGTGTTCAACCAGCCTGCTCTGCATGTTTTTGGGATGTGGGAGAAAAACGGAATACCTGGAGAAAACCCACACAACATACAGGAATGTCCCATCCTGGTATTGAACCCTCGGTACAGTTTTTATGCAGTTTTAAAATCAAATTGAGATCGCGTTTTTTTGAGAATACTCAATGCAGAGCCACCACAGTACTTAAATAGAGACGTGCATTTTTTACATGCTACTTGTAAAGTAGTGGCACTGTTATCACGTTCCACTCTCATGAAATTTCTCCAATTGGTCATCATTGCACTATTTCATGTATTGCTCTCTATTTATTCTTCCTCATCCTCTATTTGCGATGTTGTTTAGTTAGTTTCATGTTTGTTACTGAGAACATGCTTCTCAATCTGAACAGCTCAAATCAGTGTTGACTGTACATTACATAATTTCTCTACGTGAGTGGTTCTTAACCTTGTTGGAGCTACCGATCCCCACCAGTTTTGAATGCACATTCACCGAACCCCACCAGTTTCATATGCGTATTCATCAAACCCTAAGTTAGTGTAAAATAAAATGATTTTTTTAAAATTCCTGACAGCACTAAATGACTGGGCAATGTCACGTGATCATCTGCTGCCAGTGATGGTCAAGCAGGGCATGTTATCGTGAATAGACATGATGAGTCAATCTGTCTTCACCGAACTCCTGAGACCGACTCACCGAACCCCTGAGGTTCGATCGAAGCCAGGTTAAGAACGACTGCTCTGCGTGATGCAAGGCACAGTGTGGCAACGACCAATCGAAATGCAAAGCGGTTAAAATAATAGAGCACACTGAGGAGATAGGAAAAAATGCAAATAAGGATGACAACAGCAAAAGTGGGACAGGGCGTAAGATGTGCCCCTTTTATGAATTCCTTGTTTGCTTGTTTAGAACCAAAAGACAGTTGTTGCGCTATAAAAAAATCTCTTTTGAAAAATGGGTTAGATGAGAAAGGAAAATTTCAGTTACACACGTAGCACAGAAAAATGTGTATACAATTACTATGTACAGGTATACAGAAGCAGGAGTATGCCTTTTAGGAAAAAGTAAGGAAAACTGACGGTCAAAGGAAAGAATGACGAATTTGACCTATTTTGAGAAATGTTTGAATGTTAATTTTCCAAAACATTGTAAATGAAAGCGAAAATATGCCGAAAACAAAAATAGCGGTGATGTGGCGTAGTTCAGGCATACTCATTGATAATCCTTTCAAATGCTCAAAACTTGAGTTTACACACTTAGAGAAGGCAAAGAAACTCAAACACTGGTGTATTAGGATTCGACAGTCGTTCTGGCCACCATAAAAAAATCCAACCCTCTACGATTCATGGTTTGGACAAACGTAGCGTGAGAATGTCAACGTAAAACATCCACCCATCCATAAATCACGGTTTATCTATTCTGTAATTCTTATAAAGCATGGTTTATGGATGGGTGTGTGGGTGGCCGGGTGTGTGTGCATCTGAAGACTCGCTGGTGGATTTTTTTTCCGAAAATGACGTGTACAGCCGTCCCACCTTACAACAAAGCACAGGACAATTGTGTCTTGCCGAGTCTTCCTGTCATGACAGGAAAAAGTGTTTCGGGGAGCAACTGTAAACTCGCTGGCTAAAATTGGCATGGAAAGGCATTCTATCTTATGACCAAAGCGGTCGGGTGCGTCAACAGTTGGGCGGTAGCCAAAGAAGAAATTCTTGGTAGTCCAATCCCCGGCAACAGAATCTGGCACTTGCGACGTGGAATACCATCTCTCTGTTTGGGAAAGAGCCTGAGCTGGTGCGTGAGGTTGACAAGTTCTGGCTCGATATAGTCGGGCTCAGCTCTATGCACATCTTGGGCTCACGTTGAGAGGTGCCAAGCGGGAGTAGGCATATTTGTTGCCCCCCGGCTCTGTGCGTGTATGTTGGGGTTTACCTCGGTGGGCGAGAGGGTAGCATCGCTCAGTCTTCGAGTGAGGGGGTGGGACCTAGCTGTTGTTTGAGCAAACAGCAGTTCAGAGTACCCATTGTGATACGCCACACTCACAGTCCGCGCCACAACCAATGAGAGTTGTTATGTCTGTTCTCTCATGCCCACTGCTGTACCCCAACCACAGATATGGGCCAACCTCCAGAACAAAGAACTCTCCAACCACACCTACAACTGTATCCTGGGTAATCCGAAAGAATCCTGTCCAGCAAAGTTACGGTCCGCGGTGACATTAGCAGTTACGGTCAATCCTGCAATGTCTGCCCGGTGCAACAATTGGACATACATCAAATTCAGTGGACAAGATCCCAAGACCCCTTTAGAGGAAGTTTACGTCACCGTGCACCGAGATCAGACAAGTCTCTTCCCAATCATCGACAGTACTGGACCAAGTATGGTGGCTCTGCGGATGGCGAGTGTATATGATCATCCCTGCCAATTCAACTGGCCTCTGTGTCCCTACATCTGTCTCCGACCACACACGTCCTTACAACAGAGTCAATCCCCACAGTCAGCGCCAACCCTTGTCAACGCCGGAGCCTCAACTTTCTCCCCCATGATCCAGTGTGGGGCTCAGATGTCCCCCTCGATAGCTCTGTTTCCCTGGGTAGAAACAGCAAAGAACACCCTATTTCTGGAAACCATCGACTACAGATTCCAGGCCTATGTGACGCATCAATCCGACTACAACAAGGCCGAGTTGCCCAAATAACCGCCATGACCCAAATGATTATCCAGAACCGCCTTGTTCTTGACGAAATAACCGCCCAGCAGGGAGGTGTGTGTGCCATGGTATGAGACTCATGTTGCACCTTCATCCCTGCCAATGCATCGTACTCAGTCCATGATGCCATACAAACCATAAAGAACATACAGGATGCTATGACCAAAGATCCGGTTCCACAAAGAGGATGGCTTGACTGGTTTCTCTCAGGCTCATGGACACAGACTCTTTTGAATGCCCTAGTACCATTTGTAACTGTTATTGCTCTCGTGCTTGTTATCCTAACCTGTTGTTTACCCTGCTTCTCAGCTTTGATCAAACGTACCATTAATGCCACAGTCGAATGTACCATGATTGTTGAAACCCAGCTAATGCTAACTCGTATACACATGCAACAATCCGTATCCCAATCTGACCCTGATGTTGCACTACTGTCTAACACTGATTAATATGTCTTTCCTATTCTGAGACACCAGACCATGGGGCGATCGTCCCGAGCGAGAGCTCTTGGAAGCAATTTTCCCTCAGCAGCGTGAAGGTTTTTCGCCCACTTCAGGTCGGTCTAAACTCCAGTTTGAAGTAATTTGTGAAGAATTTCATTCAAAAGTAGCGCCGCTGACTAACGAAATTCCGATGTTTTTTATACTCTCAACAGGGGGAAATTGCTGGATAGACTTACCTAACAGGTTTGATAATTGTTGTGTCGAATCATGTCGAGCCAGGTGGCCAAACTGGTTTTACAATTGTTTGTTAAGATCGTGGAATGCAAGATAGGCTAACTAGCTTGCCTTGCAATTGTCTGCTCGCTTCGCAAAATTTAAGACGGGGTAACTAGCTGGCCTTGCAATTGTTTGCTTGTATTGTGCGATTTCCAAACTCGCTTAGTAATTGTTTGTTTGAATCGCACGATGTAAGATGGCCTGCAGCATTTTGTGTGAGCTATAAAAAATATCGTGTTTGTATACAACTTAGCCCTGCAAATGTCTAACTATATAATCTTAAAGTTTGTTTACATAAACTTTGTCCTACATCGCTGTCTTAGAAATATTACCCTGTTTTCCTATATAAACACGGACCCACTGTACATTCAGAAAGAGTTGCAGGAACATCGTGCTGAATAAGACTCCACTGTTAGAGCTCTCACTCTCCACTTTGCAGTCCGATAATAAACCTATTTCCTATTTAAATTGATCTCACTTTTTCTTAACCTGCTCCTGAAGTTGTATTTTCAGATCTATCACCCACCCTTTTTGAAGTCCTTCAAGGGGGTGCTGGAGAGTGCCCCTACGGGGCACTCCCTTGTTCTGCTGGGGGACTTCAATGCTCTCATGGGCAATGACAGTGAGACCTGGACAGGAGTGATTGGGAAGAACGGCCGCCCTGATCGAAACCTGAGCTGTGTTCTATTGATGGATTTCTACGCTCGTCATGGATTGACAATAATGAACACCATATTTAAGCATAAGGGTGTCCATATGTGCACTTGGCACCAGGACACCATAGGCCGCAGTTTGATGACTGACTTTGTGGTCGTGTCATCGGACCTGCAACCACATGTCTTGGACACTCGGGTAATGAGAGGGTCAGAACTGTCAAGCTGTCACCAACTGGTGGTGTGTTGGCTCTGATGGCGGGGGCAGATGCCGGTGTGTCCCGGGAGGGCCAAACGTTTTGTGAGGTTCTGCTGGGAAGGCCTGTAAGAGTCCCCTGTCAAAAGGCGTTTAATTTCCCAGCTTCCACAGAGCTTCTCTCATGTCTTGGAAGAGGCAGGGGACATTGAGTCCGAGTAAACTATGTTTCGCTCTTCTATTGCTGAGGGGACAGACCGGAGTTGCGGCTCCTGTCCCATTCCTGACAGGGGAGACAACTGCATGTTGGAAGAGCGCCTACATTATCAATCTCCACCTAACTCAGCATCTTCTTGGAAGCAAAAACACAAGGTATGTGTTAGGTTTATCATTATTATATATTTGCTTGTAATATAATCATTATATATGTGCTTGCAATGAAGAACGCTTTGCTTATTAGGAGTGTTAGGTTCATCATTATTATAAAGGTGACATTAATACAATGGAGTTTTCATACATCTCTTTCAACAGAAATGCTCGCCCCAAAGTTAACCAAAACACATTTGGAGGTCACTTGTCCTTCACACCTGGACTTCTCGAGACTATGGTTCAACAACACGCTCTTGGGAACTGTGGACTTGTTTTGGGAAACGTGGCTCCTCAAGATGGTCCGCAACAACACTCTCTCGGGAAGATTCGACAGACCGACAATACTTTTGAGAACTGAGACAAATTGGTATGAAACACTAAGTAATGTTTAGACTTCTGTTATGCATGTTACTTAACACTGATGAATATATTAGCAAAGGAGACACCCGGGTCTTTACAATCATCTGACCGGAGGTGCGTGTGGATAGATTCTCTTCTTGCAAGAATAAATAGATATGATCTCAGATGCCTCCATCATTGAAAGTTGAACTTGGGAGTACTTATTGGCGAATCTATCAGTATGATTTAAAAAAAAACTATTATTGTATGCAAATTCTGAGTTAAAATTGTTTTCTTAATGGTGGCACCTTGACAAAAATCTAGTCTATCATTTGTAAAAGCAGTATAAACAAATCTGCTATGGCAAGGTATAACTAACCTTATGTGTGTGTGTGTGTGTGTGTGTGTGTGTGTGTGTGTGTGTGTGTGTGTGTGTGTGTGTGTGTGTGTGTGTATGCATATCCGGACTATGCCGGAGTGCTGCCTGATTTGGAGGAGGAAACTGGTGTCAGGGCGAGGAGATCGATTTCTCCCATGGGATCTGATAAATAAGGAAAATATATATTTGAAAAGGGGAAGAGCAGCTGTTTCCAAAGATTTCCAAGTATTGATGGATTTGCATTCCATTACCACGTGGTAGAGGAGCTATTTTCTGTCTCTATGAACACCTAATTTTCTTCCCATTTCAAGCCCTCTCCTCACGTGGAACATCACCCATTGGTGTTACAGACAGAGGAGTGATGACTCTGTAACACCAAACAAAATATCCCCACCACCCACCACTCAATCTGCCCTAGAGAGCTGAGCCCCATCTCCAGCTTTCAGCATTTTGTACACAGATTAACTGATAAATTACTCAATTATTTTCCCCTTCTTTCAAATATTAAAGAAATACTCTGCTACAAAAAGTACATGTTAAAATGTAACAGATCCAGTAACTAATAATGCTTTGCCAAACATTTTTCAAAAAGAACACCCCTCGTGGTCTCTGTCACCTTCTTTCAGTGTGGTACCAGTCCATGAATCATTTGTTACTGAGCTCCACAGAAAAAAATTATATTGTATCGTAACATTGGCATTTGACTCAAAGCTCTCTTGATTTTTGTCATGGTCAGGTTATATAGTATTTTAAAAAAAAAAACAACTACAATCATTTCTGCTAAAAAACCTTGTTTTAAACATACATCTTCACAAAATGGTAAGCAAACTGTGGAGCCAAAATACAAACTTTGGATGTCAAATAACTAACAGAATACAAGGTGTCCTACCTCAAATACAGGTTATTCAGAAAAGGGACATTCTCTTGCATCAAGTTATTGCATTTGAGGTGACAAATTAAAAGGAAAGTGCTGAAGTACTGTATGATCTACTTTTTATTTTTGTTATCCTTTAGAAAAAAAGCTGCAGCTAAATAAAGTAAGGTTGAACATGGGCTCTTTCAGCTCACCAAGAACATTGAGCACATTAGGAGAGGATTGAAGTCAGCATTCTTAACAAATGAATCCAAGTTGATTAGAGTCCTACCAGAAAAAACACAATTGATTCAGAATTAAGGTGAGTTATGTGTATTGAATGCTTTTATTGTCATTATATACATGAATGAGATGTAATGCTTCACCATAAAGAGCCACCCCAAAAAATCAACAAATAACAATAATGAATAATGAATCAATAAATAAGTAGTCAACATAAAAAGTAGTCAACATAATAAGTAGTCAACATAATAAGTAGTCCACATAATAAGTAGTCAACATAGTAAGTAGTCAACATAATAAGTAGTCAACATAATAAGTAGTCAACATAATAAGTAGTCAACATAATAAGTAGTCAACATAATAAGTAGTCAACATAATAAGTAGTCAACATAATAAGTAGTCAACATAATAAGTAGTCAACATAATAAGTAGTCAACATAATAAGTAGTCAGCATAATAAGTAGTCAACATAATAAGTAGTCAACATAATAAAGAGTCAACATAATAAAGAGTCAACATAATAAGTAGTCAACATAATAAGTAGTCAACATAATAAGTAGTCAACATGATAAGTAGTCAGCATAATAAGTAGTCAACATAATAAGTAGTCAACATAATAAGTAGTCAACATAATAAGTAGTCAACATAATAAGTAGTCAACATAATAAGTAGTCAACATAATAAGTAGTCAACATAATAAGTAGTCAACATAATTAGTAGTCAACATAATAAGTAGTCAGCATAATAAGTAGTCAACATAGTAGTCAATGACATAAATATGTACCGTATTTTCACAACTATAAGGCACACTAAAAAGTCTTAAATTTTCTCCAAAATAGACAGGGTGCCTTATAATGTGGAGCACCTTGTGTAAGCTCCAAAGCCTAAATGAGATCACTTCTTGGCGACACGCTTCTTATATAGAGAGAAGGCGGACGTGGGTGGAGTCAGACGCTCAAAGCACGCTCCAACCAAGTACCCATATGTAGTGTGGGCATGTGTTTATTGCAAAACAATTTCGGTTTGGTTTCTAAGGCCCCCCGAAAATGAATAATACAAATAGACACGCTTTACAAAACTCAGTTCAAACTTCAAGCGATCAATTATGCAGGGGAACATGGGAATAGAGTAGCCCTGAGAGAATTTTGAATCAACAAATCCATGGAGCAAATGGACAAGGAGCTTCGCCAAGAAAAGATTTGATTTGCGACTCCATGCATGCCCATTCCCAATCTCACAGCAAGTCACGAAAATGAACTCTGAGCTTGCCGTCATTCCCGGAGGCTTAACTGAAGAACTCCAATCGCTGGACATCGGCATCAACAAGGCGTTCAAAGCAAAGTTGCGCGCGGCATGGGAACAATGGATGATAGGTGGCGAACACTTCTTTACGCCACTATTTGCGAATGGATTGTCGCTGCTTGGACTAACATGTCTGCTTACACTGTTGTTCGAGCTTTTGCCAAAGCCGGCATAATTTCTGTCGAGCCACATGCCAATGTGTATGACTCTGACAACGAACAGGGGGAACCTGGCGTTTTTGATGAATCATTTGGACAATTGTTCAATTCGGACACAGAAAATTAGAACTTGGATGAATTTCTGGGTGATTGATCAAATAACGTGAGTACATTGTAAAATGGCTAAATAAAGTACAACCAAACTCAGTTTTGCTTCCGTTGCCTTTTTAAAAACGTGTTTTTAGCGTGTGTCTGTATGTTTAAGCTGCTGTAGTTTTGCCATGCCTGGCGGCGTGTTTTGGTGCGGTGTGCGTCTTTTGTGTGTGTCAAATACAGAAATACTTACTGACACTGCGCCATTAAATGCGGTGCGCCATATAGTCGTGAAAATACCGTAGCTACAAAAAGTGACTAAAGTGGTTAGCAGTCTATGGAGTTTTAGTGCAAGTACGAGATTAAACATTAGTCTTGCAGCCCTCTGCAGACTTTACCTGTCTTCTTCTGTGCCTCTGCTGCGCCTTCTTGATAAGTGCTGTGGTGTTTGCTGCAAACGTGAAGCTAGGCCGCTTGTTCAAAGATCTTGCTCAAAGTTAACGTGGTGGACAAAATCTAACCTTAAATTGTCCTCGACACAGACGTTTTTTACCAAGAAAACTGATGCAAAGTTCAGGTGTGCCTTATACATGAATCCCGGTGAACACAGCCTTCTGCCAGTGAAAAGTCCCCTCCGCAGTAGTTATGGATAATGGGAGACGTAAAACCTGTCTTTGTCCGCCATTTGGAGACAATCTACCTTCTATTTACCAAGCCAGCCCTCTCCAAATGGCCTTCGTCAATTTTATACTGTAATAGGTTGTAAAAATGAAAAAAAAGTTGCTCCAGGGAAACAAGTCCGCCCAGGAAGCGCAATCCTTGCTCAAGAAGATTGGAATGAATTGTTTGGTGAATTTGATAATAATTACGCAGACTTGGAAATAATTGAAAGTTTATGATGATGAATTATACTTTAAGCATTTAAAATGATAAATTCCATTTGAGAATTGTGTTCATATAGGTAGTCGTTTGTTTTCCCAGGTTACCATACCATATGTGGTGCATAGGGACCCTGAGGAGAGGGATTCACTATTGACATCTCGTCAGTTTGGGCCTTCGGGTCGACAGATGTCACTAGCCCTCACTCATTCCCAAATCGCGCATGAGTGGCTCCACGTGCCATGCCCCGGAAACCGCTTCAGCTGGCGGGCAAAACCTCATTGCGCTTATCGGGCAGAAGGAGCCCGCACCCTCTTTAGGGAAATCCTTCTAGGAGATTTGCACTCCAATCAAAGCATGAAGGCTCTGGCAGCAGGGAGCTGGATGATGTCCTTGGCAGATGAGTTCTAGTGTGGACCAATGTCACGGGCATCAAGTCGGCGGACAGAAATGAACTGCAACATAGGGCTGATTACAAGTCAACTGCGGACTGGAGAGGAACGGGCCCCGCCAGTCTTTCATAGCCCCTGTAACACCAGATGAACAATGAACCAAAATAGAACCCCCATACTGGCTCGGTCGTCGCCCAGGCAATTAGTCGCCCGCGACCGAGAGAAATGGAGACAAATGGTTCAAGAATCTTCATCACGCCCCTACGACCCTGGTGGGTTACGGGACCCTGACTGACCGATACCATATGTTGTGAATAAATGTTTTGTCATGGCGACATGTGTTCAGCATTTGCCAGTAACCAGTACTGATGCAATCCTTGGTGTGAGCTGAGAAAAACTAAAATAAAGTATAGCAATTTTAGTCACAAATTATACTCGAATAAATACTGTAGTCAAATTAGATAAGTAGTCAACATGGACAAGGTCACATAAGATAAAAAGTTGGGTAAAAAAAGTGACTAAAGTAGCCTACGTAGTTTAATGCAAGTACAAGTTAAAAAATTAGCCTAGGTTAGGTCCTCAGTGCAGAACTCGAGTTGACGAAGTTATTGCAATTTGTTATTTTATCATGTTAGATTGGTTAATTTACATTTCAAAAACCAAATGCCATTCATTTACAAATGTAATTACACTTTAGTTTATATATCTAAATGTTCAGATATGAACGTGTTTGCGCCTGATTTGAATAAGGCAAAATTACATGCTCTTGAATATGTTGTTATAATCATTTGTTACAGATGTACTGTCCTTATTTTAGGTATAAAAATTTAATTTGGTGTTCAAAAGTTCTTTTTGCATACTATATTCTTGAAAAAGAGGTGGTTGTCTTATATTCGGGTCAGTGCGGTATGTCTTAGATTACTAAAAGGGATTGCATTTCAGATTTGGGTCTTGAAAAAGTGCTGGAGAACTGATGTAAAGAATTGTTGTACTATTAATTTCTAATGAAAATAACTTTTTGTAGACTAAAATTTGCAATTTTACTGTCAACATTCTTACTGCTAAATTTAAATTTGCTATCCATTTTCCCATCCCATCTCTTCCGCCTGGAATTCCTTCCAAATGTCCGGTGTGCCTATGACTGTTTTCCTGTTGATATTGTGTGTGGAAAGCCAAGTGACAAGGTCAGCAGAAAGCTCATAAATTTGTCAGCAGCAGCAGCAAGGTTGAAAATGACCCCACAACAATTTGGGAAGGTCAATAGCTAGAGGCCTTTTCCTCACTGCGCAATGCCACTTATTGTTTCAGCCATGTCCTCTTAGGAAAGACTGGCAGTGTTAGTGTTGGAAACCTGAACGATGCAAGTTTAAAGAACATTTGCATGAGTTTTGTTAATCCAACATGCAGTGGACACAGAATCATAGGATCGCAGGAAGGAATGCACAAACAACGGTGAAATGATTGGGAAACTGTTCCGAGCATTCGATATTTAAAACGTCTCATCGGATGAAAGGAGAGGTTTTATAATTCTCATGTCATCCTGAACCGCTTTATCCTCATTATGGTCATGGGGGTGCTGGGGCCAATCCCAGCTACCGGCGGGGGACACCCTGAATCGGTGGCCAGCTGACCACAGGACACAAGGAGAGGGACAACCATATACACTCACACCAATACCTAGGGGCTATGTAGAGTGTGTCCAATTAGCCTACTAATCATGTTTTTGGAATGTGGGAGGAAACCCACGCAGGAGAATATAAAAACTCCGCAAAGATGGATGTGAACTGGATATGAACCCAGGACCTCAGAGCCCTTGAGGCCGTCTCACTAACCACTCGCACCACCAGGCCGGCCAGTTTTTATTCTTTTTTTTTTTTAATTACAGGCGATAATGTAACAAAATAAGATATACAAGAGTATGATCAAGACAAGAAAACAATTAGAAGGTCAGAATAGGGTGGAAAAATATTCCACCCTAAAAATATAAGTGAGGTCTTTCATACCTTAATCCCTTTTCCTTTCAGTTGTATGAAGGTAAAAAATACAATACCCAGAAGTTCTCAATGTTTTCAAAAGAATTGCAAATCTTGCACGTACAACACATTTACATTGGAAGAGAACATTTGCACTTCTCTCTTCTATAGCATTATGGATCAATGGAAATACATGAATTACTGTCATCCCTCACCACTTCGTGGCTTCCATCTATCTTGGTATTTTTCATTAAGTCCAAATACAAAATGCTCAAACTCACAGGGACCGCCCACTCAACTCAGCGCCGAAGAAGAAGGCTGCGCTGGATAATATAAAAAGGGAGAGGAAGATGACGCCTTCCTTTTGTAGTTTTGTTTGGATTGACTTTCGCATCGCGCACATCACCTCGAGGAGGAAGACGTCTTGCCTATTCCAGTTTTGTTTGGATTGGATTTCGCATCGCGTATATAACCACGTGGAGGATGACTACACCAACCTACACAAGGAACAAAAAATGGAAGTTAGCCCTTGGGTACAATCTTACATAGTTACATATATGTTCTTTAACATGAACATAAATGTGTTCTTAATATGTGCTATCTCTTATTCTAGGGGTGTCAAACTCATTTTTTGTCGCGGACCATGTGGTAGTTTCGATTACATCCGGAGAGACGTTATGTCGTCTAACTAAGCCCCCAAAATGAATCGATTAAAAAATGGAGAGCTTTTCCGTGCTGATCAATACATCATTTTTGGACATTCAAATTAGTACAAATTGTTTGCTATTATTGATTTAAAATGAGGAAACACAAGAAATATTCCCGATACATCTTCATTTGAATTTCCTCATAAAACAGAAAATTGGCACTCATCATGTATTTTCTCGGGCCACACAAAATTATGCGGTGGGCCACCACTTTGACACGTGCCTTATTCAATAAATCAAACTCAAACTCAAAGGTACAATACAATTGAAATATTATTTTGCAATATAGCCATATTTTATTCATCAAAAATAATTTTTGTCTGTACACAAAATCCATCCAACTTTCTTTCCTCCTTCTTTTCTATTCTTAGGTCGCTGGTTCAAATCCGGCTCGAATGACCAAAATGATAGGTTCACCAATAAGTATTCCCAAATTCACCTTTTAACTTGAGCGAACCTTTCTTTTGCAAGAGATGTATTAAAATGCCTTGTATTAGTGTCCTATTTATAATAATGATGAACCTAACATTCCTAATAAGCAAAGCTTTCATATATGTAATGTTTAATAACCAAAATAAGGCAAAGCATTCTTCATTGCAAGCACATTTATAATATTGATTATATTTTTTACAAAGGAAACTATACTATTAAAGTGTTTAGTGGGACGTCGGGCAAAATCCAATGCAACCTGCTATTACTGAAGTGATGGGGGAAGAGATCAAAAAGAAGAAAGCACTTATGGTGGATAAGACGACAGATGCGAGTATTCATCCAAGATGGCGCCGTCACGCGGAATCCAGTGGCAGTAGCTCTGTCCTCCCTTATTTGTTTTTGGTGTTTAACAGCCCTTCTTTTTTTTATTACATCTTAATCTTTCTTATTACATTCCTTTTTACTTTACTTTGTACTTTAAACTTTTTTCTTTAATGTTTTTACAACTTTCTTTTTTTCTGTTAGCCTGGCTTCTTTCTGCTACTTCTTTTTTTGGAACCATTAAGCCATTCCTACGCTGTCACACACATGGGACTAGGTGTTTCAATACGCAGCAGAAGGAGCAACACCTCGGTATCGCCGGAGATTCGGAGCTGGACAAAGGGGCTGGGAGAAGAGGCAACACTTCTGACCAACCATTCCATCCTGGGATAATAAGGAAGTGCTGTTGGTGTTTACCAGCAACGGAGTCGAGGGGCTCTACTCGGCTACTGTTGTCTTCAGCTACAGACGTCTGAGGAATGGAGTCGAGGGGCTCTACTCTGCTACTGTTGTCTTCAGGTCCAGACTACTGAGGAACTATGCGGATAAGCTTGGAAGGTGCTCGGACGTTTGGTCGCTGGTCTTTTGGTCGCTGGTCTTTTGGTTGCCGGTGTTTTTGTTGCCGGTCTTTTGGTCCCTTTTGGTCGCAGGTCTTTTGGTCAACGGTCAAATTGTGACAGAGAATTTACTGTTGAAGCCAGCTCTCAAAATTATATTCATGAGAGAGAACTTTATTTCTAAGAGAGAGATTTCAATTTCTAAGAGAGAGAGGTTTTAATTTGTAAGAGAGAGAGTTTAATATTTAAGAGAGAGAGAGATTAATTTTTAAGAGAGAGAGTTTAATACCGAAGAGAGAGAGCTTAATATCTAAGTACTGTTTAATATCTAAGTACTGTTCAATATCTAAGTACTGTTTAATATCTAAGAACTATTTAATATCGAAGATCTGTTTCATATCTGAATACTGTTTAATATTAAAGTACACTTGACCGGCGACCAAAAGGTACCAAAAGACCAGCGACCAAATGTCCGGTCACGGCTTGAAAGAGTGACTATGCATATTCTCTACCTCAGTCACAGTCTGCAAGAGTTCCCTATCTTGTGGAATACTTCCTGTGTGTGGTTCCAGTTTTTGTCCAACTTTACAACGTCTTTTTGAGTCTGTATCGGTCTTAGCTACCGCAACCAAGATGGCGCCGTTCAAGCGGCAGCCGCCGGCGGCGGTAGCTTCGTCCACTCTTGCTCGTTTTGTGTTTTTGCTGCTCTTATGTCTTAATGATTTGATGATTCCATTTACTTTGATTTGTACTTTGTGCTTTTGCTTTGCTGTTCTGTCAAATCACCCTCTTGCTACTGCCACTATGAAATTTCCCGAATACGGGATGAATTAAGTTATCCATAAAATCCACAACACAGCCTAGCTCGCCCGCATTGCTTTTTGGTGAGTGTGGCTACATTCCTAAATATTATTTTAATTTTACGAGGTCGTTATTGATGATTTTTATGTCTCGCAGCTGTAGCTGCAGTAAAGGTTTCATAGCCATTCATTCATTTTCTGAACTGCTTTATCCCGATTAGGGTCCTGGGGGGTGCTCCTGAAAACCTTGGTTAGACTAAACAATTAGGAGCCAAAACGCCTGGGAGCAGACACAACAAAGAGGAGCCAGAATGTCTTGCAGTGCTGGGAATCTGCCACAGAAGTTCCACAAGGCTTCTCGATGCTTTGATTCTTAGCTGATTTGACTACATACACAACACACATGAACACTTAGATGTCTCACTTGTGTTTTCAACCCTCAACTTAGATTTGAGACGTCAATGTAATCAGGGCCCTCGAATGTAATAAAACAACAGCCCGCTTGCTACCTTCACAATGAAATTTCCCAAATACGGGATGAATAAAGTTAAATCAATCCAATCCAATCCTTGAAAGGGTTGCTGGAGCCTAACCCAGCTGACTTTGGGCGAAAGGTAGACTACATCCTAGACTGGTCGGCAGTCAGCTGTAAGGCACAGAGATACAAACGACCATATGCTCTCGTAATCATACTGCCACCAACAGGAATGGAGCACGCGCCTGCGCACACCGATACACACACCGATGAAGCTCCATATCACGACGCGGCTGTTTTTTGAGTATAATTTATTATTTGTTTTTTTAATGGGCCCTGAATATTTTGAGTGTTTTTAAGAGAGAATAAAAATCTGAGAAACTTGAAACGAGGCAAAGAGCCACAGTAAATACAAAATATTATCAGAAGCAAAGAGCCGCCTGTGACTTGAGAGATGCATGTTCACCACCCTTTCATTACAAGATGAAGTTGTCTTCAAGGGAAAAATAAAGACTTGGGTGTCTCTTCGATGCATTAATTAGTGCTTCTCTTTCTTATGTGTTCCCTTTGATTTGGTTTTACTAGCAGACAAGTCAGGGTCCTATTTTATGTGTACCATTTGTGAAATAAGTGTATGATGTGTTTATTAATTCAGTGATATTAATTTCCTAATTTCTTCATACATTTGGGTGTAACGCCTATTTGTATTCATCCTGAATTTCTTTTTTTTTACCGCTGTATTGTCATACATTAATTGATAAATACACATTGAAATCTTATCATATAGTTGAAAAAAAAACCTCCTTTTCAGCTTTAAGGAAATTTATGGAAGACGCTATGTTTCTCCTCAAGGGTGCTTAGGCAGTGAACAAGAGACAGAGACAGTTGTCACAAGTTCCACGGGGTGTGATTAATTAAAGTGGAAGCTCAGATTCTGAACAACACGGGAGACAGCCACTTCACTGCCTAGCATCGTAACAGTGAACTATATAAATTAGCCATCCCAATGCAAGTTAGACCCTTGAATATCTGAATTTTATAGCAGCCTGTTATCATCATCATCTTGGAGCATCCATACTCTGATCACAAATAATTTTTTGAAAAGTATAAAAATGCCTGCTTAAAGCTATATTCCTACAACCTGAGAATTAATCTCATTGTAACAGCATACTAAAACATCTCTTGACATCAAGCTGTAAATAGAATGCCTCTAAGTGTGGTCTGAGTCCTTGAGTCTGTTTACTTTCTAAAAGCTCTGTTTGGAGCCTCTCAGGATACATTGCAGCTGGTAATGGAATGAAAGGTGCTGTAAGGGCTTGTTACGCTTGTACGTAATTAAAGAGTATTACCAGTGGAGAAAATTTGAAATAAATCTTGTTCGGTTGATGGAGGGCTATGTAAAAGAGGCTTAAATCAATTATTATTGCAGAAAAAGCAGTTTCATTGTAACCTCTACTCATTTTCTGAAGTGCTTTATCCCCATTAGGGTCACAGGGGTGATGGAGCCAATCCCCAGGTGACTCTTGACCAGAGGTGTGGGGACACCCTAAATCGGTGGCCAGGGTACGAGGACACAGAAAACCATGCACACATACCATGGGCAATGTAGAGTGTCCAATCAGCCTACCATGCATGCTTTTGGAATGTGGGAGGAAACCAGAGTGCCCAGAGGAAACCCATGCAGGCCCAGGGAGAAATATGTAAATTCCACAGAGGTGGACGTGACCTGGATTCGAACCTAGGACCCCAGAGCTGTGAGGCTAACGCGTTAACCACTAGTCCCCTTGGGCCGCCAGTTTCATCCTGACAAATGTGGTAAATGACAAATAAATTATTATAAATTGTCTGTAAGTATTCTGGTAATTTTTGAGTGAAGATATTTCCCTTCCAGTAAAAGACGACTTACCCAGGTTAACAAAGCTCATCACCATGTCGGCGTCATTGAGAAAAGCTGATTCCTGATAGGTAGCCAGATCCGGGCTCCGGGTAGTGCGCATTGACATGGGCACCCCGTCAGCTCGGTTTGTGTCCTCGCTGGAGATTGTGTTGTACAGGTCCAACATGAAGAGCGGGGCCGAGTTGTATTTAGCGTGGAAGAGATGCGGCCTGGGTCTGTGCGGCAGACCAAGAATAGATAGGATCTCCTTCTGCATCTCCTTCCTTTCGTGCGTCCTCAGGCTTCGTTGGATGAAGCCAGGGTGCGCTTGGCTGCCCCAGTCCAGTGAGTATTCGCCCCCCTCCGCCGGGGATGTGCAGTAATAGGCGCCCAAGCAAAATCCAACCAAGGCAACCATACACAGTGTCATGATGTTGTCCCACTGTGTTCTAGGGGGGTCCCACTTTCCTGCGTTGTCAGTCACCTCGTCTAAAATAATAATAATTAAAAAAAAGTGGTGACAAAAATTTTATAAGATCGCACTAGTTCTGAAATAAAAAAAAACTGCTGTGCACCTTTAAAGTAAGTCATTCAAAACACTATATCCTCAAGGAAAACCCGAAAAGAGCGCTAGTTAAAGTGTCATTGGGAGTCTCGTTGCAGTCTGACCAGTCTCGGACAAAGTGCACTTTGTGTGTATGGGTGTGTGTGCGTGTGTGTGTGCGCGTGTGTGTGATTACTAGAGTCTCCGTAAGCAGGTCACAACACAAAGTGAAAGCGTGATATGACTCCATTGGATGAGGACATGCCTTGACATTGGACGGGTTTAGTCCTTAAAGTTTCACATGGAGAAAAGAGTGAGTTGTCGGTCTAACAGTTTTTCCAGGTTGCGCTCCACAATAACCACTGGTTGTGTACGGGACTTGAAACCACCCACTATGTAATGACATTAACATTATCTCACCCTAAATGCAGATTGGGAAAATATATCGTATATCATACATGATAGATCGTATTTGTACTGTAAACAAGCACTTACCATATGAAGTAGAAGATAATTCTGTAAATTACAGATGCTCGTATGCCCCCTTCAGGACCCCGAAATGCTTGGGGAGAAGCGAAAGAGAAAGCTCGCCTGCCACCTGGTGGTGCGTCGAGGCACTCGGCCACGCCAAGTGAGAGACAGCTTTTATTAATTTCGGTTATCGCTCGTATAGTGAAAAATGTTTTACATAATTTCATGTCATTTTCTGAACCATTTTATTCTCTAAAGGGTTGCGGGAGCGTGCTGGAGCCTACCCCAGCTGCCTAGCGGCACAAGGCGGGGGACACCCTGATTGGGTGGCCAGCCAATTGCAGGGCACAAGGAGACAAACAACCATTCACGCTCACACTCATACCTAGGGGCAATTTGGAGTGTCCATTCAGCCTACTATGTATGTGTGTAAGACAGTTTGTTGACCTCATCTCTGTAGGCCGACTCATCCCCTCCTGAGGTGAGTCCGACCACAGTGGTGTCATCAGCAAATTTGATGATGGAGTTAGACTGGTTGGTCGGTGTACAGTCGTATGTGTACAGGGAGTACAGAAGAGGACTCAGTACACAGCCTTGAGGGCAGCCAGTGCACAGTGTATTGGAGGAAGATAGGTGGCGACCAAGTCTAACAGTTTGTGGTTGGTGGGTTAAGAAGTTCTTTATCCAGCAGCAGATGGAAGAGGATAGTCCAAGGTGGGAGAATTTGTCAGCCAGAATGTCTGGTATTATAGTGTTAAAACTGAGCTATAGTCAATGATAAGCATCCAAACATGATTCCCATGGCACTTCAGGTGGCTCAGTTTTGTGTGTAGAGCTATGGCGATAGCGTCCTGAGTGGACCCGTTTGCTCTATAAGCAAACTAGTGAAGGATTGTATTTCTGATATGGCGGGCGACCAACTTTTCAAAGCACTTATGATCACATAAGCGTTATTCACTGATAGGTTTATAAATAATTACCAATCACTGCAGGCAGACATTATTTAATTATTGACATTTAATTAAATAGATTGCATCACTGATAATAACCTTATAAGGGTAGATACATCAAAGCGCCAAGACTTCCTCCTGATCTACAAAGTATCTCGAACAGTAATTCGTCGTAAGGCTTTAAACCCATGAATCATAATAATTACAAGGTTATTGATTAATCCAACATACATAAGCAAAAACGACATCTGTATCTATAATAACAATCAAGGTATTTTAATAATAACAAAGGAGGAAACTAAAAACAAACTTTATTTGGATTATAACAATCACGCCTTCATTTGACATAACAATTACATAAAGAAGGCCGAAGTGCGTCACGATGTATGAACACTATGCGAGTGTTGCTGGAATTGGCAGATATCCGTATCTCTTGGTAGCCAGAGTCCTTGACGACTCCTTGCTGCAAACCCAGATCAACAGTCCTTGGAGCCCAAGACTGGATGAGATGTCAAATAAACAGTCCTTGGATAAACAGTCCTTGTGAGAGGACTAGATGACTGGTTACGACCCCGAGCACTCTTCGAACAATTGGAAGAACGATTTAACAAAGAAATGATTAAATACACATATATATAACAGATTTTACAGAATTAACCCAACATTCACCCTATTGAACTTTTCAACTTTTTGCCACATTTCAGACTTCAAACTTAAAGATATGAAATTTAAACGTTTCGTCAAGATTCAACTGCAAGTGGAACACAATTGTGACGTGAAATAAAATGTATTGGATATTTTTAATCCAGAAATGCAGGGAGTTGACGACAAACAGATTGCTGGAGCACAAAACTAAATGCTAAAAGAAAAAGGCATACAAACCTAGGACTTAATAAACACAAAAACAAACCTAACATATGCACACTGACGGTGAGACATGACCAAATCATAGCAATAATCCCACACCCAGACATACCAGAAATATACGGGCCCCTGACAACACAATCACCCGAACTGCACACACAGGGAAAAGCACGCACACATCCACCCAAAACCCCAACAACACTTGACAGTAACCCCCCCTCCCAGGGTACAAATCCCAGACGTCCCAAAATCAAACTCCAACATTAAAAACAAAGGGAGGGTGGAAGGCAGCCTGGAGGAGGGCAAATGTTCTATTAAAACATGAAACAGAAAAAAACAACCCCCCCAGTGTCCAAAACACCTCAAATTTTTTTTACCGGGAGTTCGTCCCGTCCGGCCTGCGAAGAAGCAGAGAGCTGTCCCGTAAGGGAAGTCGTCCCGGCCGGCCCGCGAAGAGGCGCCTGGCTGGCCCGTTGAGTGATCGTCTGGGTAGTCCCTCTAAGCCATGGGTCTCAAACCCGCGCCACGCGGGGCCAAATGCGGCCCGCGGGACGATAATTTACGGCCCGCGTCTTAATATGCAAGATTAATGTCCGTGTGGCCCGCAAGATTGAAATGAATGACACTGTGTTCGGAGCTGGATGAACCAATCACGGTGAAGTATACGGCTCTGGAGGGTGGGACATTGGCTGGGCTGTCCAGTGCCTCTCTCACTCCGCTCAGCTCGGAGAGCTGCCGTAATCCAATACGATCGGAGAGCGAAAGTGCGCATGCGCCACAGACCCGCGCGACTGAAAGTTAAACGGTCAAATCGAGAGTGCGCATGCGCCACAGAACCACGCGACTGAAAGTTAAAAATTCAATCCGAGACTCATTCCTCGTGTAAAAACATATTACATGTCTGTTTCAAAGCCTGCCGTGAAGAGAAAGGTCAGTGATGAGCACAGACAGTTTCAAGAAAAGTGGGGAGTGCAATATTTCTTTGTTGAATATGGGGATGTGCTCTACTTCACTGAGGTACGTTGGCTCAGCAGGGGAAATGTATTGAAGAGATTTTTTTGAGTTGAGAGCAGAAGTAAAAGACTTCATGGAGATAGACGGGGTTGCTGTTCCTGTGCTAAATGATCCCAAATGGCTCATGGACTTAGCTTTTCCTGTTGATATCACACATGAGCTTAATGTACTTACTGAACAAGAAGCTACAAGGCCAGGGGCTACTTGTCAGTGCTGCCTATCACAACGTGAGAGCATTCTGCACAAAACTTTTGTTATGGAAAGCCCAGCTCTCTCAGGCAAACCTTTTCCATTTACCAGCATGCAAGGCTCTTGTGGATGCAGGCACACCATACAGTGGTGAGAAATATGTGTTTCGAAGCTGCAGGAGGAATTTGATCACAGATTTGCAGACTTCAAGACACACAAAGCCACATTTCAAATTTTTGCGGACCTCTTCTCCTTCGATGTGCAAGATGCCCCTCCTGAGCTTCAAATGGAGCTGATTGACCTGCAGTGCAACTCTGCACTCAAAGCCAAGTTCAGGGAGGTGAGTGGAGAAGCAGACAAGTTTGGGCAATTTTTGAGAGAGTTGACCCCCAGTTTCCCTGAACTTTCCCAAATGTTCAAGCGGACCATGTGCCTTTTTGAGAGCTGAGCTCTCACAGCACCAGGCGTCGATATTAGCGGTGGAAAGAAGCACTACTCGGAAAAAGTTACGCAGTCTCTCTCTCTCTCTCGCTCATGTATGTCATGTATGTATATACACTACTGTATGTATTATCTCCATTTTATTAAATGCTTTTTTCAGTACAAAACAATGATGGTTACTTGATCCATGCGGCTAGGTGGTTCCTTACTCCAGCCTCTTCCAGTTTCCCTCTCAGAAGGACCGGCTGAATGGTGTTGAACGTACTGAAGAGGTCAAAAAACATCACTCTCACCGTACTTCCCATGTTCTCCAGGTGTGAAATAGACCTGTGTATCAGATAGGTAGTTTCCAACATGACAATGATCCAAAAGATGAAGTCAAATCTACAATGGAATGGTTCACAAATAAACGTATCCAGGTGTTAGAATGGCCAAATCAAAGTCCAGACCTGAACAAAGATATTGAGAATGAAGACGTACATAATAGTAAAAGACTTCTACAAATAATTAGTAATACAGAAAATATATTTGATTACCTTGTGTTTATCGAACACTTAGTTTTTCAACGTCACACGCAAACTATTCATTATTAATTTATTACTGTTACTAGCACCTATTTTCTTCAATAGCTCCCAAGCCATTTGACGTATTCACACCAAATTTACAGAACAGATCATTCATGAGTTTATTTAGTTTTTCAGTGATACACAAATTAGATTAGATAACTTTATTCATCCTGTATTCGGAAAATTTCATTGTCACAATAGCCAGAGGATGAGAATACAGACAAAGGAAAATACATTTTAGGTAATATATAAGTCAATAAATACCTATACCCCATGTACACGTACAACTGTACTTCGACCCACCACTCTAACTCCATCATCCAATTTGCCGATGACACCACTGTGGTCGGACTCATCTCAGGGGGCATGAGCTTGCTTACAGAGATGAGGTAAAAAAAACCCTTTCTTTGTGGTGTTTGGTGAAGAATCTCACACTAAACACCACGGAAACTAAAGAAATAATCCTGGACTTTCGCAAACGCAGCACAGATCTGGCCTCACTCTTCATAAATGGAGTATGCGTAGACAGGGTCCAGTCCTTCAAATTCCTGGAGGTCCACGTGACAGACAAGCTCACCTGGTCTACCAACACCACGGATGTGGTGAAGAAGGCCTAGAAGCTCAGGAAGAACAACTTGGACACTAAGCTTCTGGTGACCTTCTATAGAGCAGAGCCACTGTGGAGAGCATCTTGGCATGCTGCATTACGTGGTACGCTGGAAGCATGGCAGCAGACAAAAACCCATGCAGACAGTGATCAATACGACCCAGAAGATCATTAAACATTGTTAGGGACCCATACCACCCTGGTCACAACCTGATCCAGCGGCTGCCCTCTGGGTGTGCAATATCAATATGCAATATTTTTTACCTTGCCCGGATGTGTCTATTTAAATTACTTATGTTTTTATTGAAACACGCACTTTGTGGAGTAGCACCACTAATTTCGTTATACACAGCTGTTGTATAATGACAATAAAGGCTTTTGACTTTGATCAACGAGGTCTCCACTCGTTACCTGTATTAATAGCATCTGTTTTAACTCATCATCGCTATAAAAGAAACCCGTCTACAACCTCAGTCTCTCACACTCCAAACTCCACTATGGCCAAGACCAAAGAGATGTCGAAGAACACCTGAGACAAAATTGTAGACCTGCACCTGGCTGGGAAAACTGAATCTCAAATAGGTAAAACGCTTGGTGTAGAGAAATCAACTGTGTTGATTGTTCAATAGTTAGAAAACTATTTGACCTATTGACACAAAATTTACAGAAAAGATAGTTGATTAACTTCTATTTATCGAAGACTATTTAGCTTTCCAATAACACACTACATGAATTCATTATTAATGTAATACTGTTATAAGCGCCTAATATATTTGTTATTTCCAAAACCATTTAAACACTGTTTTGTTTTTCATGGACAAATTCATTTTATAAATTATTAATTTATTAGTTATTGGAACCTATTTTGTTCAATAGCTCCAAAACAATTTTACCTATTGACACCAAATTTACAGAAGTAATAAGTGATTACCTTGTGTTTATCAAACACCTTTTAGTTTTTCAACAACAAAATCAATTCATTCATTAATTTATTATTGTTATTAGCCCCCACTTTGTTCAACAGCTCCCAAGTCATTTGACATATTGACATCAAATAACTGAAGCAATGGGTGATCGTTCTATTTATATATCTATATATTATATTTATAATTTCTCCAGTAGCTCCCAGGCCATTTGACCTATTGAGCCCAAAATTACACAACTGATGGCCGGTTACCATGTTTATTGTACAACGTATCGTTTTTCAATGACACACTATTTACTACAGTGGTACCTGGACATACGAGCACCCCGACATACGAGCAATTCGAAAGGCGAGTAAGATTTTTAGCAAATAATTATCTCGAGATGCGAGACAAATTTCAGCGGACGTGAGATGCTGCTCATTAGAACATCAAGGGCTCTGTCTCTCTCCCCGCAACTCCTTCCTGTAACGTCTCTGGTCGCAACTGGTGCATTTTTTCAGTGTCATTGCGAGGCGAGTGATATATGCTACTTCTCGTTGGCAAGTGATCGTGCGTATCCTATTGTGAGGACATTTGTGTGCATCATTTAGGGAATATTTTGAATGGAATACAAAAGCAAACATCTAGATTGCATGTGAAAGTCAGTGTGGAAGCGGGGCAAAAAGAGCCAAGAAAGGTATAAAAATGTCCAACAAAATTTGAATTACGTTTAGTATTAGGCTCGATTAAACTTATTTTTGAGTGTCTGTACCGTAATCCTAGTTCATTTAAATTTGTTTGTTACGTTACGTTCTTTCTTTCGCACATATTCTTTCTTCTTTTTGTTTTATCATGTATTAAAGTTTGTTTGTTTTTGTTTTTTTACCTTTTGTTTAGGTGTGTCTTTAGCGCCAACCCAGAAAGAGTAATTTGAAGTATTTTTGTTTGTACAAGTTTTAGACACATTGCTAAAAGTCAATTAGAAGAATAAAGGGAGATGTAAATCGCAAACTATCACTGCACGATAAAAAGCAATACAGTCTTTCTACCTCCAGATGAGTTTATAGTGTGAAAATATTTTTCTGCAGTTCTGAATGTACAACCTTGTATTCTTTTCCTACAGAAATCTGCACTGCAGTGGTAAGAATTCAAATAAACAGCAGTGGGCGCCATAGAGCCATTTTGACATATTCTAAAACAATTTGTTGACGTTCTCTGGAGGAGAAAATACATACTTTTTTCATGTAAACAATTTCTTTTTTTGTTTTGAGTTTTTTTTAAACACAGTTTAAGGCATCATGCAAAAAATAAAATCAAGCAATATCTGTTATTTACAAATTCTACCAATAGCATGTTGAGGTTTAAAAATAAATGAGTGCAAATATAGCATTAAATAAAATAAAGTATGCTAGCATGGATGTACATTTGAAAGCAAAACTGCTTTCACAGTATTTGTAAACATGGTTTTAAACATCAAGAGAGAGATCAGTAAAAAGGGAATTGCATGCTGCAATTTGAGGGGTAAAATTCCCTGAAAATCATGCAGTGACTTATACACCATTAACAATGATATTATACATAATTATAATAATACAACATTCAAATAATAACGGACAGAAATACCAAATAATAAAACATTGTGTTGGTGCTAACAGTGGTGCCTTAGGGTATTTAGAAGTGAAAGATCACAGAATTTTATTTTAGTTTCCGCTGCTATGCATCTAATTGAGCGTCATTCCTCGTTACATCCATAATACCGGATATCACATGCGCTTGAATCAGCGTATATGTGGGTAAAATTAATATCACAAAGCAGTGCTATTTTTGGGTTAACACAATATTATTTTGCAACCTTCTACATACTGGGTGTTGTTTCTCTTCTGTGACCATGTTTGAAACTCTAAAAATTCATTAATTTTCGGAACAGCTTATCTTCATAAGGGTTGCTGGGGCCTATCCCAGATCACTACGGGCACCAGGCAGGGGGACACCCTAAATCAGTGGCCACCCAATCGCAGGGCACAAGGGGAAAGAACCATTCATACTCAGTCATAAATAGGGGCAATTTAGATGTTTCAACCAGCCTACCCTGCAAGTTTTTGGGATGTGGGAGGAAACCGGAGTACCAGGAGAAAGTCCACGCAAGCCCAGGGAAACCATCCAGGCTCCACACAGTAAAGACCGAGCTGGGGATCAACCCCAGAACTGGGAGGCCAACGCGCTAACCACTTTTCCGCCGGGCCGCCAGCTCAAGCCACTGTAACATAATATACATTTTTGAAGCAACATCTCCAGCACAAACATTTGAAAGTTATGCATCGAGCTCCCCAGTAATCTGCAGTAACATTTAGTTAATAAAGTACTTATGTTTTTATCGTTTGGTTTAACATACATATGGTCGGGTTTAAAAAAAGTACTTTGCAAAACTAAATTATTAATTTGTCATTTCACTGGTAGATTGTTCCATTTAAGATTATCTTTTCCAACTGTAGAAGCATCACGCAAAGCATGTTGTAAAATGGTTAAGCGATAAGAATAAAATTAAAATTCTTTGCAAATGGCTGACAAGCACACATTTGCTGTGTAGGTTTGAAGTAAGAATGGACTGGTAGCACTTGTTCAAAAAAACTGGAAGAGGAGGGTGTAGAGGAGGCCATAGCTCTGCACTGCATTATCCATCAGCAGGCCCTTTGCAGCAGACGCCTGAAGTTTGGCAATGTGATGGCTGTTGTTCTGAAATGCATCAACCAAATTAGATCCAGAAGCTTAAAGCACAGAAGGTTCCGTGCTTTTTAGAGGAAATTGAGTCAGAATATGGGGATGTGCTCTACTTCACTGAGGTACGTTGGCTCATCAGGGTGTTGAAGAGATTTTTTGAGTTGAGAGCAGAAGTAAAATACTTCACGGAGATAGACGGGGTTGCTGTTCCTGTGCTAAGTGATCCCAAATGGCTCATGGACTTAGCTTTTCTTGTTGATATCACACATGAGCTTAATGTACTGAACAAGAAGCTACAAGGCCAGGGACAACTTGTCAGTGCTGCCTAAACTTGTGTTATGGAAAGCCCAGCTCTCTCAGACAAACATTTGCCATTTCCCAGCATGCAAGGCTCTCGTGGATGCAGATGGTGGTGAGAAGTATGTTAAGGCCATTTCGAAGCTACAGGAGGAATCACTTCTCCCTTGATGTGCAAGATCCCCCTCATGAGCATCAAATGGAGCTCATTGACCTGTAGTGCAACTCTGCACTCAAAGCCAAGTTCAGGGAAGTGAGTGGAGAAGAAGACAAGCTTGGGAAATTTTTGAGAGAGTTGACCTCCAGCTTCCCCGAAGTTTCCCAAATGTTCAAGCGGATCATGTGCCTTTTTGCGAGTACATACTTGTGTGAGAAGCTCTTCTCCACCTTGAACTTCAATAAGTTCAAGTACAGGTCCAGACTTACTGATGAGCATCTTCAAGCTCTACTGAGGGTCTCCACTGCTTCCTCCCTCAAGGCAAATGTGACTCAGCTATGTGAAAAGAAGCGCTGCCAGGTCTCTAGCATCAAGAAGTAGGCAAGAGAAGCCGTATTCAGAATATTTCATGTTCAATGTTCCATTCAAGTTCAGAAAAATAAAGGTTAAAGAGCTGTTAATACAGACATTTGAAACGGAATAAAAATAAGTAGTTTTATCTACTTAGCCAGCCAGTGTATATCTATGTATGCTCATTATTATTTAATGTTTTACTTAATTTGTTACTGATTGATTTATTTTTTTATTCATCTTCAAGTTAATTTATTTAATTCATTATTTTTTGTTAAAAAATAAAGATATTTGATAACATTGGAATGTTTTATCAGCGCTTTTCTTGTGGAAATCCTGATGCGGCCCAGTCTCTCCCAGACTCTGCCTCTAGTGGCCCCGAGGTAAATTGAGTTTGAGAACTCTGCTGTAGAGCCTCATTTGTATTTTTATACTGCTCATTGAGGAATTATGGCTTTCACTTAAATTTCAGGCAATCACAGGCCATTGATTTTTTTTTTTTTTTTTTTTTTAACAGCCAATAATACTGTAGTCATGTGTGTACTGCCTGGACATCTAGTGATTTCATAAAAATATATCAACTCCCAGATCTCATCAGTACAACACAAACTAATATTAATCATGCTACAAAGAGAATAGCCTGTATAACTCAGTCCTCGCAAAGAGCCTGTCTACATTTAAACATTTATGTTCAATTCAAAATTGAAAGAGATATGGCGATGCGACATAGCCTGCCATGAGCCTGCCCAAAGAGATGAGGTCAACAAACTGTCTTCGTGGTGTTTGGTGAACAATCGCACACTACACACCACTCAAACTAAAGAAATAATCCTGGACTTTCGCAAACGCAGCATAGATCTGGCCCCACTCTTTATAAATGAAATATGCATAGACAGGGTCCAGTTCAACAAATTCTTGGGGTTCCACATCACAGACAATGCCTCCTGGTCCACCAACACAAACCACTCCGTTTCCTGAGGGTACTCAGGAGGAACAACTTGGACACTAAACATCTGGTAACCTTCTATAGAGCCATTATGAAGATCATCCTGGCATACTGCGTTACAGTGTGGTACGCTGGAAGCACGGCAACTCCGTGGATAAAAATAATATCTTAGATTAGGCAATATTTTAGAATTTACCTTAACAGGATGTGACTCTTATATTTCTATTTTACTTATTTATGGTCTTTTGCTGGGAAAGCGCACTTTGTGGAGTAGCACCACCAATTTAATCATACGCAAGGTGTATATGATGAGGATAGGCTTTTGATGATTCGATGATGATGATAAAGCCTATGTCTGAACAGTGAACAGCAGACAGACAGCCATGCAGAGAGTGATGAACACCGCCCAGAGAAGATCATCGGATGCTCTCTTCCCTCACTGGAAGACATTGCCAGCCCTCGATACCTCAGCAGAGCCGGGAACATTGTCAGGGACCAATACCACCCTGGTCACAACCTGTTTCAGCTGCTGCCCTCTGGCAGATGGTACAGGTCTCACAAAGGACGGACAAATAGACTTAAGGACATTTTTTTCCCACAGCCATTAGAACTCTAAACTTGCGTTACACGACACACAATCCCTTATGTGCAATCACTTCAGGGTGTGCAATAAAAATGTGATACATCTTAGATTGTGCAATATTGTAGAATTTACCTTTACAGGATGTGACTCCTTATATTTTTATATTACTTATGTTCTTGTACTGGGAAAACACACTTTGTGGAGTAGCACCACCAATTTCGTTATACGCAGCTGTGTATTGTGACTATAAAGGCTTGATTTGTTTTGATTTGAAATGGGGGTGCCATTAAACAGCCTGAAACTTAATTACTTTTAAATCTTTTACTAAGTGCTGCTGTTGTAAAAGGAGTTGAGTTCACAGATCAAAACAAAAACATTCCAAATGACTTCTCACACCATCAAGAACATGCAAATCAGGCTATTTGCATCTCAAGGCACCACTGTAATCCCCAAACTGCAGTACCTAAAGGACACAAATGAAAAATGGTCCCCAAGTGATGACACTACATTAGTTTTTAAATACAATAACGTTTGTACTTGCAACCATTATTATTAGGTGTTAGGGTTATTCACGAAGGCGCCTTTCTAAGAGGATTTCAGAAAAATTCCAGGACTGGTGTCTCTAATATATAAATTTCTGTTTTATAGGTGGCCAAAATTAAGTGCATTCAGTGAGTGAAGAAGCAATAATTGTCTCAGGACAACTAATGGCTTCTTTATCATATTAGCACATCTGCTCACAATACCCCTGATGATCTGACTTACTTTCTTGCCAAGAACAGTCAATGTAGGGGGACAATTACGATTCTCCGGAATGGCTTTGTATGTATCAAGAGGACACATTTTAAAGATGCAAAAAAACATCAGCATACTCATAATAGCGGAGTTGCGGATGATCTCATAACAATCCTCCCGGGAGTTATAGCATAGTGCATTACATTCCAGAGAGTACTTGAAGGGGAATATGGTAGTTTGGATTTGATTTATTTTTTTTCTTAGTGTAATCACAGTCCCAGAACCTTTCCTACAAGGCGAGAATATTTTCTCTTAAATCAACATTAAACAATTTTTAAGCTAGCCCAAGATATAGAGCAGCTATTATACAGGTTTGAAAGAAAATCTTTTCATGTCCACTATGGCAGCCATCCAGGAAGTGATGGTAACTTTTTGGCACTGTTTTATCCAGTTAGTTGTACTCCTCTTCGGTGCCCCTGTGTACAATTATACTATATTGAAGACCATGGATAGGTATTGTTCATATGACACCTGGATCCAACCATCCTGGTCTGTGTCGTATCGCCTAAAAACATCAGTCAACCTCTGTGGAGAGTAGAAATGATATAATCAACTTCTAAGAGATAAAAAAGGTTGTGTTATTTGGATACTTTAAAATAATGTTACCTGCAGTACAATGCAGCATTGGATGAAGTCATCAAAGGCCACTTGCCCCTTTCTCTGTCGGTCAAACTTTTCGATCAGAGTACCATAGAATTGGTCTGATAAACGATAACCTGTGCACAGCAAAAAGTTGTCATCATAGTTGTTAAAGTCATCACTCACCACTACAAGTACGCAAAAGTTCAAACAGGAGTGCTCAATTTTATCTACCTCATCTACTAGGGCCACCAACAAACCTCAGCATATATGTTGAGGGGTGCTCACACTTTTTTTGCTCAAGAAATGATCCAGTAAAATAAATCTACCCATATCCATGTCAGGTTACAAAAAGCTTTGATTTGAGACCCTTTGTTCCAAAATAGGAAAAACTGTCCATGTTGCCAAAGATCAAGCAAAGTCAAAGATGCCCTAAATAATAAATACACTGCCAGTAGCTAATTTTGTTGTTGTTGAGCTGCTAGAGTTACTTTACCAATAGCTCTCAACAACCAACACATCGCTGACGTCCCATTTGCAAAGCAGAGACCTGTGTCTCCATGATGTCAGGAGGTTAGCGCACTGTAGAAGACAGCCTGCTTGTGCAGGAGACCGATCACCGTGAGACAGGAGAACATGGGGCCAGGGCAACTTGAAAGCAGCACCTTTGACATATTTTTACCTAGGTGCGTGCCACAATCACCCGACCCCTTTGGAAAATATCTTTGCATTTCTTATTGATTCAAATGGCTTAATAAAATGTTATAATTTTCTTTTTTGCATACACATTTCTTTCATCCAAAATGTGTATACTTTTGTCATTTTTAAAATGTTCGAGAGGATAGTATTAAAGCTCACAAAACAAATTACCGTACTGGCCCGAATATAAGATGATGTTTTTTGCATTGATGACTTAAAAGGAGAGCTCTGTTCTGTAGCCAGGTGCGTCTTTGAATTTTTTGCAAGGTTGTCATTATCCGTGTGCTGGTACAAAACAAAAGCTTATTGTGTGAAGTGGAAAATATCATCCTTGTAGGGTTTTGTTATCTTTCTTCTGAAAGTATGAAGGTAATTGTAAATTATCAGTCTGTGCACAGTTCGTGATTTGTCTGTAATTCCCTTCTGCCCAGAATTGTCAGTAAATAAAAGCTTAGTATTGACAGTTCTTCATCTCCAGCCTTCATTTGGACAACCAAAATCCTCAATTCCCGAAATGAATCGAACTTGGGAAGAAGGAAGAGCTCTTCTCCTCCAACAAACCGCTAGCCACATAAAGGCAGGTTTCAATCGCCAAAAGTAACTGGGGACAAAAATAACCAAATTACAAATGGTTTGCTTTGGCATATTACCAATTTCACTGTGAAATGTACAACAGTAGGTGTAGTCCTAGTCTGTACCAAGTCTTAAATTGGTTATTTTAACAACTCCCTTAGTCCGTTGGCAAAAAATGAATTTATATAGAGTAGTTATCCAGAACTTTTACTTAATTTCTTTACAGGCTAAAACCACTCCTGTGCTCCTGTATATCAACAGTGAATGTTTGGAGCGAGCGTCGACAAATTCTTGGGGTCCATATATCTGCTGACCTTGGGCAGCAAACACCACAGCATTGGTCAAGGAGGCACAGCAGTGGCTACATTTCCTGAGAGTACTCAGGAAGGAGCAACTAATTTGGCCCCAAAGATCATCAACTGCCCCCTGCATCCCCTGTCTAGCATCTACAAATACAGATCCAAAGGAAGAGCAAAGAGCATCATAAAAGACAATAAACATCCAAGCTTCCACCTGTTCAACCTGCTACCCTCTGGAAGGCACGACAGGACCATTTCAGCCAAAACAAAGGAACTCAAGGACAACTTCTTCCTACCAAACTCGAGTTTGGCATAAAGAAGGACCTAATCAAGACTAATGTCTTATCGTGTAAATTCACAACACAACATAATACAGTGGGGCAAATAAGTATTTAGTCAACCACCAATTGTGCAAGTTCTCCTACTTGAAAAGAGGCTTGTAATTGTCAACATGGGAAAAACATGAAATCTGATTTTTAAATAATTTATTTCCAAATTAGAGTAAAAAATAAGTATTTGGTCAACTACAAACAAGCAAGATTTTTGGCAGACAAAGAGGTCAAAATTCTAACGAGCTCTACCCTCGTTAATTGTATTAATGGCATCTGTTTTAACTCATTGTTGGTATAAAAGACACCTTTCCACAACCCCAGTCTCTCACAAACTCCACTATGGCCAAGACCAAAGAGCTGTCGAAGGACACCAGAGACAAAAATTGTAGACCTACACCAGGCTGGGAATACTAAATCTGCAATAGGTAAAACGCTTTGTGTAAAGAAATCAACTGTGGGAGCAATTATTAGAAAATGGAAGACGTACAAGACCACTGATAATCTCCCTCGATATGCGGCTCCATGCAAGATCTCACCCCGTGGCATCAAAATCATAACAAGAACGGTAAGCAAAAATCCCAGAACCACACGTGGGGACATAGTGAATGACCAACAGAGAGCTGGGACCACAGTAACAAAGGGTACTATCAGGAACGCAATGTGCTGCCAGGGCCTCAAATCCTGCACTGCCAGGCGTGTCCCCTTGCGGAAGCCAGTACACATCTAGGCCCGTCTGCGGTTCGCTAAAGAGCATTTAGATGATCCAGAAGAGGAATGGGAGTATTTGTTATGGTCAGATGAAACAAAAATATAACTTTTTGGTAGAAACACAGGTTCTCGTGTTTGGAGGAGAAATAATACTGAAATGCACCCAAAGAACACCATACCCACTGCGAAACATGGGGGTGGAAACATCATGCTTTGGGGCTGTTTTTCAGCAAAGGGACCGGGACAACTGATCTGTGTGAAGGAAAGAATTAATGGGTCCATGTATCGAGTCTTTCAGCATGACAATGATCCCAAAACGCAGCCAGGACAACAAAGGAGTGGCTTCGCAAGAAGCATTTCAAAGTCCAGGACTGGCCTAGACAGTCTCCAGATTTCAACCCAATAGAAAATCTGTTGAGGGATTTGAAAGTCTGTGTTGCCCAACGACAGCCCCGAAACATCACTGCCCTAGAGGATATCTGCAAGGAGGAATGGGCCAAAATACCAGCAACAGTGTGTGAAAAGCTTGTGAAGAGTTACAGAAAACATTCTGGCTCTCATGGTTGAGGTTTACCTCTGTTGACAATTTCAGGTCCTCTAATCTTTTCAAGTAGGATAACTTGCACAATTGGTGGTTGACTAAATACTTATTTGCCCCACTGTACATGTAACTGGTGCCCACCGGCTCAGCGAATGCCTTGTGCTGTATGCTGTGGCAACCTCCCTCCCGTTGGATGTCTTCAAGAGCGGACGCTAGCAGTCAGGCTGCTAGCCGGGACCTTTAGTGTAGTGGTTACATGCACGCCTGTTGTACTAGCCGCGCTGTGGGTTGCAGCTTTGACTCCTGACCTGGTAGATCGAGACAGATAGCGTCACAGACGCGGTTTCATAGGGCTGAGTGTAAAGAGCGCATGCTAGTTCATTGTATGCATTATATGTTGTAGAATACTTCCTTCCAATGATTTTAAGAGAAGATGCTAGCAACTAGGCTTTAAGCCTAGCGATTACTGGATCACATTTCCAGAAGCAGACCGTTTGTAATCGGTCTCTTAGTGGTGCAATCTGTCTCCCCATAGCTGCGCCTCACAACACAACCAGCCCACCAAGAGAGGATGGTAACCACTATGCTAAACGCCCAGATTGGCAGCCAAGGTGTGAATGCCCTCTTTTGATGGCTTTAAGAGGGAGGTTTCCACAGAATACAATGCATCCATTGAACCTGCGTGCGTCCATAACACATGTTTGTTGTAGCGAGCAAGGATGTGTTAGGCAGTGTATCAAACCAACGGGCCAAGCCGTGATGGTTTATTGACCTTAATTCATCAGCTACAAACACATACCAGTGGTCATGTCGAACATCTGAAGTGCCTCTCCGACACACAAGCACCACGTTTCATGGGTAAATAACTCAAAATTCAAGAGAGCATTTGGCTCAGAGAAATTCATATGACTTATGTTTCATAAAAAATCCACGAATGAGTGAAGTCGCAAATGCTGAACCGTGAATAGATAGGGCTGCACTGGAGATTGAACACAGCCAGTGAGCTGGCTGATTGCGGACACCATCAAATGGACTCGGACAGAGAAAATAGGGATGATAGTTGTATGAACAAAATGAAAAATGGATACATTATATTATTTGCACAACTCCACTGGAACAGCCAAAGGGCAGTTAACAGCGATGTTAGCAACAGAATAGTGAGCGTAGAAGGCAGCTGCTCTCTAAATGCCTATATTTTAGTAATTTACATACCTCAAAAAATAAACACAGCACAATGTTGTTACTGGAGATGATTGAATTTTTATACACAGCCATACCTCTACTTGGAATGCCTCTAGGTACATTTTCAGGCTACGAAATGTTTTATATGCAAATGAGTGACTTGAGATACGAAAAAAATCTAGTTCAGCAGTTCAGAGCACATCTTCATGTGCTTTATATAATTTCTGACATTAAATCCTTAGAATTTTCTCTCATTTTCATGTTTTTCTTTCATACGAGATAGGGACACTGACCAATTTAAAGGGTTTAGTTGGTTAGTTGTGTGATGACCGTGGAACGAATTACAGTGGAAACTCGACGTACGAGCACCCCAACATACGAAGAATTTCGAGATGCGATTAAAATTTGGAGTAAATAATTATCTCGAGATATGAGATAAATTTCGAGATACAAGAAAGCCAGGTGGCTAAGACATGAGGCTGTTTATGTCTTTTTTGCTGCATCTCTATCGTGTAAAACAGAGATCTACGAGCACTGGGAGCAGCGTTGCATTTTTTTTTGGGGTGGGGGGGCAAACAGAGCTTTGAGAAGAAAGGTAAAAATGTAAATCAAAATTAGAAATAAATTTAGTTTAAGTTTAGATTAAATCTATTTTTGAGTGTGTCTGCATCATAATCCAAAATCATTTATATTTGTTTGTTTACGCTTCATCGTCGCAAAAAGTCTCCCCTGCTCGCCACCCTCTATGTCCCTCTCTCTCTACCCTCCGCAAAATCCGTCTAGTTTTAGTTCCAATACACACATTTTTGTCAGATTAAACCACTAGTTGTGTGTTACTTTGTTAATAAATGGCGAATTAGAAGAAATAAAACATTTTTTTCCAATCCAATATCATGTTTGTGGTGTTTTTTCAGAGTGTTGGACCGATATAATTTGTTTTTAGTTCCTTTCAATGGGAAACGTTCGTTCGAGTTACGAGAATATCGGCATACAAGCTCTGTCCTGGAACGAATTAAGCTTGTATCTCGAGGTACCACTGTAGATAATTTCCATATGAAGTACCTGTACTTACGACATTTTCAAGCTATGAAAAAAGTTCCGGAAACAATTAACTTCATAAGTAGAGGTACGACTGTATTTAGGTTGTTTGAAGTTCTCATCTCATTTTCTGTACCGCTTTATCCTCATTAGGTTCACAAGGGGTGCTGGAGCCTATCTCAGCTGACTGGGCCAGAGGCAGTGGCCAGCCGATGGCAGGGTACAAAGAGGTACAACCATACACACTCACCCATACCGTGGGGAAATTTAGAGTCTACTTTTGCCTACCATGCATGTTTTTGGAATGTGGGAGGAAACTGGAGTACCCGGAGGAAACCCACACAGGCCCAGGTAGAACATGCACACACAGGTGGACGTGACCTAGATTTAAACCCAAGACCCCAGAGCTGGGAGGCCGACGTGCTATCCACTCGCTCTACCGCGTTGCTTAAGTTGTTTGTTAGAAAAATATTACAATACAATGCGAGGGCAGCCTGGCGGGTGAGTGGTCAGCACGTCGGCCTCGCAGTTCTGGGGTCCTGGGTTTGCCCCCAGGTCACTC